>NC_044311.2:20573401-20873870 GCF_007474595.2 Lynx canadensis | reverse complement strand
TGTACGTTACAGGACTAGTAGTTATTTATCTTAAAACTGGAAGTTTATAACTTTTGACCACCCACTTCCAATTCTCCTTTTCCCCACTCCCTACTTCCGGTAACCAAAACTATGATCTCTTTTTCCATATGTTTAAGGGGTTTTGTTCTGTTTTGTTTTAAAATTACACATAAAGTGAAGTCATGCCTTTCTCTGACTTACTTTGCTTAGCCTGCCTTCAGGGTCTGTCCATGCTATCACAAATATTATCATTTTCTTATTTTTATGGCTGGATAACATTTCAGTGTATATGTATACAACAACTCCTTTAGCCATTCATGCATCAATAAACACTTAGGTTGTTTCCAGGTGTTGGCTATTGTAAATAATGCTGGTATGAACATGGTGCAGATTGCTCTTTTAGTTAGCATTTTCACATCCTTTGGATATATTCCCAGGAATGGAATTGCTAGTTCATGTGGTGAATTCTATTTTTAATTTCTTGAGGAATCTACATATCATTTTCCATAGTGGTTGTGCCAATTTACAATCCTGTCAAGAGCGTACAAGGCCTCCCTTTTCTCCACATCCATGCCAGCATTTGTGATCTCTTGTCTTTTTGATAACAGCCATTCCAACATGTATGAAGTGATAAAATATTGTGGTTTTAATTTGCATTTCTCTAATAACTAGTGATACTGAACATCTTTTCATGTGCGTGTTGGCCATTCATATACTGTCTTTGAAAAAAATGTTTGTGTCCTTTGCCCATTGTTTTACTTGGATTATTTGTTTTATTGCTATTGATTTATGTAAGCTCCTTATAATCTTGGATATCACAGACATACTTGTTTTTTTGTTTTGTTTTGTGCTTTTCTGTATTGCACTTGGCAGATACTGCAGTTTTTTTCAAATGTAGTTTGTGGAAACTCAGTGTTTAAGCAAGTCTGTTGGCTTCATTTTCCCAACAGCATTTGCTCACTTGCTTGTTTATGTCATTTTTGGTAATCTCACAATATTTCAAACTTTTTTATTACTACATTTGTTATGGTGATCTGTGATCAGTGATTTTTTTTAAACGTTTATTTATTATTGAGAGACACAGAGACCCAGAGCGTGAGCAGGGGAGGGGCAGAGAGAGGAGGACACACAGAATCTGAAACAGGCTCCAGGCTCTGAGCTGTCAGCACAGAGCCTGACACGGGGCTCAAACTCACAAACTGAGAGATCATGACCAGAGCCAAAGTCGGTCGCCCAACCAACTGAGCCACCCAGGCACCCCCTGTGATCAGTGATCTTTGTTACTCTTGTAAATGTTTTGGGCACTACAAACCATACTCACCTGGGACTGTAAACTTAATTGATAAATGTTATGTGTTCTGACTGCTCCCCTCAGCAGCCATGCTCTTCCTCCCGCTCCCTCGCACTCCAGGCCTCCCTATTCCCTGAGATACAGCAATATTGAAGTTGGGCCAAATATTAATCCTACAATAGCCTCTACATGTTCAAATGAAAGGAAGACTCACACATCTCTCTTTAAATCAAATGCTAGAAATGATTAAGTTTAATGAGGAAGGTATTTCAAAAGTCAAGACAGGCTGAAATTGAGGCCTCTTGTCTCAAACAGCCAAGTTGTGAATGCAAATGAAAGTTTTTGAAGGAAATTAAAAGTGCTACTCCAGTTAACACATGAATGATGAGAAAGTAAAACAGCCTTATTACTGATGTGGAGAAAGTCTGAAGGTCTGAACAGAAGATCAAACCAACCACAAAGTTGCCTTAATCCAAACCCTAATCCGGAGCAAGGCCTTAACTCTCTTCAGTTCTACGAAGGCTGAGAGAGGTAAGGAAACTGCAGGAGTTTGGGAAAACTTTGAAATTAGCAGAGGTTGGCTCATGAGGTTTAAAGAAAGAAGCTGCCTCCAGAACATAGAAGAGCAAGAAGCAGCAGCAAGTGATCAGAAGATGTAGCTCAGATCATGAATGAAGATGGCTACCCTAAAGACATTTTAAATGTAAATTAAATAGCCTGCTATTAGAAGAAGACAGCAGCTAGGATCTTCATAGCTAGAGAGGAGAAGTTAATGCCTGGCTTCAAAGCCTCAAAGGACAGGCTGACTCTCTTGGTGAAGACTCATGAATCTAATGACTTAAAGTTGAGGCCAATGCTCATTGGCCATTTCAAAAATCCTAGGGGCTTTAAGAATGATGCCATATCTACTCTGCCTGTGCTCTATAAATGGAACAACAAAGCTTGGATTACAGGACATCCGTTTATAACATGGTTTACTAAATATTGTAAGCCAACTGTTGAGACCTGCTCAGAATGAAAGCTTTATTTCAAAATATTACTGTTTATTACCAATTCATCTGGTTATCCAAAAGCTCTGATAGAAATGTACAAGATCAATGTTATTTGCATACCTGCTAACACAATATACATTCTGCAGCACATGAACAGAGAAGTCATTGTGACTTAACATCTTACTTTTGCAAGGCTATTGCTACCATAGATATTGTTTTGATGGATCAGTAAATTGAAAGCCTTATGGAAAGGATTCACCATTAGAGAGGTCATTAAGAGGATTTTTGATTTAAGAGAACAAAATATCAACGCTAACAGAAGTTTGGAAAAAAGTTGATCTCAACCCTCATGGATGACTTTGAGGGGTTCAAGACTTCAGTGGAGGAAGTAACTGCAGATGTGGTGGAAACAGCAAGAGAACTAGAATTAGAAGTGGAGCCTGAAGATAGGACTGAATTGCTTTAGTTTCATGATAGAAAGTGAATGGATGAGGAGTGGTTTTTATGGATGAGCACAGAAAGTGATTTAATTCCAGTATAGTTAACATTATTACGTTAGGTTATAATAGGTTTAGGTGTACAATATAGTGATTCAACAATTCTGTACTCAGGGTTTATTGTGTAAGTGTACTCCGAATCCCTTTTGACTATTTTATCCAACCACCTCCCCACCCCGCCCACCTCCCCTCTGGTAACTGTCAGTTTGTTCTTTATAGTTAAGAATCTGTTTTCTTGGTTTGTCTCTTTTTTTTGTTATTTGCTAGTTTGTTTCTTAAATTCCACATATGAATGAAATCATATGGTATTTGTCTTTCTATAACTGACTTTATTTTGCTTAGGATGGTACTATCGAGATCCGTCGATGCCATTGCAAATGGCAAGATTTTTCATTCTTTTTTATGGCTGAATAATATTTCATTATATATACATACCACTTCTTCTTTACCCATTAATCTATTGATGGATACTTGGGCTGCTTCCATAATTTGGCTATTGTAAATAATGCTGCAACAAACAAAGGTGTGCATCTATCTTTTTGAATTAATGTTTTCATATTCCAGTAATGGAATTATTGGATAATATGGTACTTGTATTTTTAGTTTTTTGAGGAACCTCCATACGTCACAGTGGCTGCACCAGTTTGATTTCTGCCAACTGTGCATGAGGGTTCCTGTTGTTCCACATTGTCATCAATAATTGTTGTTTCTTGTGTTTTTGATTATAGCCACTCTCACAGGTGTAAGGTGATATCTTACTGTGGTTTTGGTCTGCATTTCCCTGATGATGAGTGATGTTGAACATCTTTTCATGTGTCTGTTGGTGAACTATTGGTCTTTGGAGAAATGTGTGTTCTAGTCTTCACATTTCTAATTGGATTATTGGTTTTTCTTGATGTTGAATTGTGTATGGTCTTTATATACTTTGGATACTAACCTTTTATCAGTTAAATCATTTGCAAAGATCTCCCATTCAGTAGGTTGTCTTTCAGTTTTGTTGGTTTACCTTGTGCAGAGTCTTTTTACTTTGATGTAGTCCCAATAGTCTATTTTGCTTTTGCTTCCCGTAAATACTGCTATGGCTAATGTCAGAGAAATTAATGCCTGTGCTCTTTGCTAGAATTTTTATAGTATCAGGTCTCACATTTAGATCCTTCATCCATTTTAAATTTATTGTTTTTCAAGGGTGTAAGAAAGTGGTCCAGTTTTGTCAACACCATTTGACTGTCTTTTTCCCACTGCATATTATTGCCTCCTTTGTCAAAGATTGACCATATAATCATGGGTTTATTTCTGGGTTTTCTTTTCTGTTCTATTGATCTATGTGTCTATTTTCGTACCAGTATTATGTTATTTGGAGACTACAGCAATGTAACATATCTTAAAATCTGGGATTGTGATACTTCCAGTTTTGTTGTTCCTTTTCAAGGTGGCTTTGGCTATGTGTGTTGTTTGTGGTTCCATACTAATTTTAGGATTATTTGTTCTAGTTCTCTGAACGATGCTGTTGGTGTTATGATAGGGATTGCATTAAATTTGTAGATTGCTTTAGGTAGTGTGGACATTTTAATAATATTCTTCCAATCCATGAGCAAGGAATATCTTTCCATTTGTTAGTGTCATCTTCAATTTCTTTCATCTATGTGTTACAGTTTTCAGAATATAGGTCTTTCACCTCCTTAGGATCCTAGGTATTTTATTATTTTCAGTGCAATTGTAAATAGAATTGTTTTCTTAATTTCTTTCTTCTGCTTCATTAGTGTACAGGAATTCAATGGAATTCTGTATATTGATTTAGTATCCTGTGACATCACTGAATTTATCACTTCTAATATTTTTTTGGTGGAGTCATCTACAAATAGTGACAGTTTTACTTCTTCCTTACCAATATGGATGCCTTTTATTTCTTTTTGCTGTGTGATTTCTATGGCTAACATTTCTGGTGCTATGTTGAATAAAACTGGAGAGAGTGGGCATCCTTGTCTTATTCCTGATCTTAGAAGAAGAGCACTCATTTTTCACCACTGAGTATAATGTTAGCTGTGGGTCTGTGATATATAGCCTTATTATGTTGAGGTATGTTCCCTTTAATCCTACTTATGTTGAGGATTCTTATGAGTGGATATTGTACTTCATCAAATGCTTTTTTCTACATCTATTGAAAAGATCATTTGGTTTTTATCCTTTCTCTTGTTGATGTAATGCATCACATGGATTGATTTGTGAATACTGAACCACCTTTGCATCGTAGGAATAAATTCCACTTGATCATGGTGAATGATTTTTTAAATGTATTGTTGGATTTGCTGTGCTAATGCTTTGTTGAGGATTTTTGTATCTGTAATTGCTGTGGGATGAAAGCAGAGTAGGGGCTCCCACAAAGTTAAGACTGCTTGTCTCCCCTGGGCTCTCTTTTCCCACTAGAGGAATCAGAAGCTCATGGGAGGTCTCTGTGCATGGTACTGTGATGGCCTCGGGGAGGGGAAATGTGGTCAGTGTGTACCTTCTCCTCTTACCTTTCAAATGCAGTCTGGCTTGGGCTTTGTGACACAGAGGTGTAATTTGGCCTCACCCTCCTGTCCCAGCATTCTCTTAGTAGTGTATTGTTTATCAGCAGTTGCTGAATTATTCCTGACTTTATTTTCCCCTCACAAAAAGAACTAAGATGCCATCTTAGTGGAATCAGTCACAAACATTTAAGAATAAAATAAATGGGGCACCTGGGTGGCTCAGTCAGTTGGGCATCTGACTCCAGTTCAGGTCATAATCTATGGTTCATGGGTTCCAGCCCCACGTTGGGCTCTGGGCTGATAACTCAGAGCCTGGAGCCTGCTTTGGATCTCTATCTCCTCTCTCTCTCTCTCAAAAATAAACTTTTTTTAAAAAGTAAAAAAAAAATTCATTCAAAAACAGTGAAGTTCCCCTGGTTATGGCGTCTAAAGGTAGACTAATGGTAAATTTCTCACATCTGCAACTCAGCCATGCTGAATTATATGGTGAGCTCACCTGAAGGCTTCAGCCATGGGTACTTTATTATGGTAATTTCAATTTGTGAGTAGATTTCTCCGTCACCATCCTTGGGCCCCTCTATCTAAGGAGCCTCACATGTGTCACAGTCCCACGAGCAGCGGCAGCAAATCCAAGCTTCTGCCTACCTGCCTCCTTATCATTCTTTCCCTGCTCAGTGAATATTCTTATTTTCTACTGATTCTTTTTCCTCTAGGAGATGGCCATTGAGTTCTTTGGTCTTCTGTGTTGTCATAAGGAGGAAACAATAAGCCAGATGGGTTTTCTTCTCATCTTACACTATGTCTCAAGCACTTGGCTTTGTGACCAGTGAGAATATTCCTTCTGGGTCTCTGCCAGTCAGAATATGCTAGTGTTGGCATGCATCTGGCAGACAGATGAATAGGTTGTGAATCCAAGAAGCAGCATCGTCTCTGTCCAAGTATGCCAACTTGGAGGGGAGCATATCATAAGGGGTCAACTTCCTTAAGGGTTTTGTTGTCTCAACATTTGTGTCCTGTTAGTGCTAGAAAAGTCCCAATCCAACAATGCCTGCCCAGTGTCACAGATGAGCAGGTCTATGAGTGGAGTCATCTCCCATTCCTACGGGAAAAACAGAGATACCGTTTTCTCTATACCATTCTTGCTGCCTGGGACATTGAAGGTCTTAGCTTTCTTAGGCTGATACAGGAAGTGAATATCCTGAATCTTGTGAAGGGTGCATCTGTTGTATCTTTTGGGATGCTTCTTGCAGTCATAAATCAAGGGTTACTGGTTTAAATTGCCATTGGGATTAATGGAAGTTCCTCTTGTCAGTGGCCAAGTGATGAATCTTCTGAGATGGAAACATTTCTGTATTTGAAAAAAAAAATTCCAGCTCAAATTTTCAAAAACTGTGTTATTGATACCTATGGCAAGAGTAACTGAAAAGAGAACACAAAGGAGTATGGCAGCTAGCCTGAGACTCCCTTGACAGGATGAAATTAAAAAGTCCTTTTTGTCTCCACTGGAAGAAGATCCGACCAAATTGAGAGAAGAGTGAGAAAGCTGAGCAGTCCTTCAAATCTCATTCTTAGGAACCTTGATTGGCTGCTAAGGAATGTTCTTCCCACCCATGATTGTACTGTAGTTAACAGATAAGCCAAATGGCCTCCTGAGGAGCCAAACTCCCTCACAGAGGAAACAGGTGACCAGCATTTCTTCTGGGCTATCCTAGGGTTGAGGAAGAAATGGATCAGCGGGATGCCAATGTTCAGAGGCTGAGCAAAATATTAGTAGAGGCTTATCCCTTTAAGACAAATTGGTCCACTGTTGAACTGTGCACTCAGTAAAAGAACATTAAAACAGTTTTGTTGAATACTCTATGCAAACTTTGCAAAGGCATACCGCATTAGATCTTGATGCTCCAGAACACAGAACTTTTTAAATTTCTATTTTAGTCACAAGTTTTCTCCTTGATATAAAGAAACAAATTGAAGATAACATAGCTGGATGGGCGGTTAGTCCTTTGACATTATTCAGGCTGCAAAGCAATTATTTCAGAAATTAGAAGTAATTGTCTTGTCTTACCAATCATTACAAAATTAGTAATGTGGCTCTAGAGGCAATTCAAAGCCCACCTATTCTTTTACCAATCCTAAACCCTCCTCTATTTTTCTCAAAGCTTGTAGGTATTATAAAGGATCAGGATACTGGAAACAGAACTGTCATACACTTTAAAAAAGAAGGAAAATTTAAATAGAAATTACTCTAGATCTTGGATTAATAAGCAAATATATTGTCCCTCCCCCCAACTCCCTCCAAAAAAAAAAAAAAAATACAGGAGAAAGCCTGGATATTTTCTCTGTGTCTTTTGGTGTGGATTCTCTCCCCCATCTTCTTCAGGACTTAGGAGCTAGCTCTTTTAAATGCAAACTTCAGGGGAATAGTTCTCATCAGGAAGAAAAAAAAATGCTATGTGGAATTGAGCTAATGAAAACTCTTAAGTGTCTTCTTGACAAATCTTAGAAGAAAAGCTTTTAGTCATCTGAGTGGGTAAACTGCTAGAAACACAATTTGGATTCAACTGTTATTTATAAACCACTGAGTTTTATAGCATAGTACCTGATTCATGGTTGAAATTTTAGAATTGCAGCTATAACGTCTCTGTGTCTGTATGTATATTTGAATCTACATACGTATGTTATGGATATGTGCTATTTTTTTCTGGCTGGTAATGCAAAAATTAATTTGTAAAAGAGCTGTATTTGGTTGGCTTAAAAATAAGTACTTATCAAACTAAGTATTTCTAAACCCCAAAATGTAGAAAATAACCCAAGTGTTTTCCAAGTTAACATGATCTGAGATAATCTTTGGTGAATAAAATTTGTTGCTTTAATTAAAATAGGCACCTCTTCATAGTTACTAGCATTAAATATAATGCAGACATAGAAC
The DNA here is from genome assembly GCF_007474595.2 of Lynx canadensis. Classification (NCBI taxonomy): domain Eukaryota; kingdom Metazoa; phylum Chordata; class Mammalia; order Carnivora; family Felidae; genus Lynx; species Lynx canadensis. The sequence continues at coordinate 20,865,651 of NC_044311.2, read as the reverse complement.
TTTTATTTTATCTGGGTTTACTAGTTCAATAAGTTCATATTATCTGTTAGAAAATGTGGTAGCAAGAAAAATAGATTGGGATAATGGTTGACTTTGTCTCATGTCTCCTGGTTTTTGTGAGTAGTCTAAATGTAATTGTTGGAAGCAAGTGATTTAGATAAAGTGGGATAGGAGTTTTTGTGTAAACTTTTCAACAATGATTATGTTTTACAGTATGTGTCCTTAAAAAAGTTTTCCAGGGTAACCTGGGTAGCTCAGTCAGTTAAGCATCCGACTCTCGATTTCGACTCAGGTCATGATCTCACAGTTGGTGAGATTGAGCCTCGAGTTGTCTGTGCTGTCAGGGTGGAGTCTCTCTCTCTGTCCTAACTCTGTTCACACACACTCTCTCTCAAAATAAATAAATAAACATTAAAAATATAGTTTTCCAACTCTCTTTGATAAGTTGAAACTTTAGTGCTCTGCTAAGTTAAATGATGGAAATATATTGTATATCTAGGTTACAGTTGACTGATGAACAATATGGGGGTTAAGGTCACTGACACTCCACACGGGCAAAAATCCATGTATAACTTTTGACTCCCCAAAGGCTTAATTACTACTAACAGCCTATCATCCCCATGACTTACGCATTTCATAACTGTTAGCCTGTACCTCCCACTCCCATACACCCATTTTGCTTGTCCTGTCAACCACTAGTTTGTTCCCTGTATTTATGGGACATTTTCTGCCTGGTTTGTTTTGCTTGTTAGCCCCCACATAGAAGTATATATTTGTCTTTCCTCGGCGGATTATTTCACATAGCATAATACCCTCTAGGTCCATCCACATTGCCACAAATTTCATTTTTTATGGCTGAGTAATATTCCACTTAAATAGATATAAATAAAAATTGATATTTATTCATTCATTTTTAATCTATCACTTCTTCTGTACCAATTCATCTATTAATAGATACTGAGGTTGTTTCTGTAACTTGGCTATTATAAATAATGTTGCAATCAACATACAAGGGAATATATCTTTTTGAATTTGTATTTTCATTTTCTTTGGTAAATACCCAATAGTGGAATTACTGGGTTAGTGAGTATTGCTATTTTTTTTTTAATTTTTGAGGAACTTCTACACTGTTTTCCACAGTGGCTGTATTAATTTACATTCCCACCAACAGTACACAAGGGCTCATTTTTCTCCATATCCTTGCCACCATTTGTTATTTCTTGTCATTTTTATACTATCCATTTTCAAGAATATAAGGTGATATCTCATTGTAGCTTTGACTTGTGTGTCTCTTGTGATTGGTGATTTTGAGCATCTTTTCATATATAATGGTCATCTTTATTTTTTCTTTGGAAAAATAGTTATTCATGTCCTCTGGCCATTTTTAATCAGATTGTTTGCTTTTTTGGTATTGCATTGTATAAACTGTCTATATGTTTTGGATACTAACCCCTTATTGGATATATCATTTGCAAATATTTTCTCCCATTTACTAGATTTACTTTTTGTTTTGTTGATGGTTTTCTTCACTATGCAAAAGCTTTTTATTTTGGTGTAGTCCCAATAGTTAAGTTTACTTTTTCTTTAGCTTCCTTTGACTCAGGAGACCTATTGTTGCTAGGGCTGATGTCAGAGAAATTACTCTGTGTGCTCTCTTCTAGGGTTTTATGGTTTCGGGTCTCACATTTGGGTCATTAATCCATTTTAAATTTATTTTTGTGCATGGTGTAAGAACATGGTTCAGTTTCAACCTTTTGCATGTAGCCGTTCAATTTTCCCAGAATGATTTATTGAAGATGTTGTCTTTTCTCCATTTTATATTCTTGCCTCCTCTGTCATAGACTAATTGACCCTTTAGGTGTAAGTTTATTTATGAGCTCTCTGTTTCATTGATCTATGTGTCTATTTTTATGCCAGCCCCATCCTGTCTTGATTATTATAGCTTTGTAGTGTATCTTGAAATCTGGGATTTTTGTACCTCTAGCTTTGTTCTTATTGCTCAAGATTGCCGTGGCTATTTAAGGTTTTGTGATTCCATACAAATAGGATTATTTGCTCAAGCTCTGTGGAAAATGCTGTTGGTATTTTAATAGGTACAGCAATGAATCCATAGATTGCTTGGGATAGTATGGTAGTAATTTTAACAATAGTAATTCTTTCTATCCGTAAGCATGGTATTTCTTTCCATTGCTTTGTGTCATCTTCAATGTCTTTCTTTCATCAATATTTTAGTTTTCAGAGAATAGGTCTTTCACTTGCTTAAGTTTGTTCCCAAGTATTTTATTCTCTTTGGTGCAACTATAAGTGGAATTGCTTTTTCATCTTTCTCATATGTCATTATTAGTGTATAGAAATGGAACAGATGTCTGTATATCCTGTATCCTACCACTTGACTGAATTTATTACTTCTTCTAGGTTTTTTTGGTGGAGTCTGTAGGATTTTCTACGTATAGCATCATGTCATGTGCAAATAGTGACAGTTTAACTTCTTCCTTACCAATTTCAATGCCTTTTCTTTGTTCTTGTCACAGTGCTGAAGCTAGGACTTCCATTACAATGTTGAATAAAAGTGGTGAGAGTGGACAACCTTCTCTTGTTCCTGATCTTAGAGGAAAAGGTCTCAGTTTTTCACCACTGAGTATGATGCTAGCTGTGGATTTGTCATATGTTATGTTCCCTCATATGTGTATGTTGAATTTTGTCAAATGATTTTCTGCATATATTGGGGTCATCACGATTTTTTTATCCTTCATTTTGTTACACTGATCGATTTGCAGATTTTGAACCATCCTTGGCATCCCCAGAATAAATCACATTTGGTGAATGATCCTTTTATTGAATAAGGTTTGCTAATATTTTGTTAAGGATTTTTGCATCTATGTTCATTGGGAATATTCGCCTGTTGTCATCTTTTGTAGTTTATTTATCTGGTTTTGGTAGCAGGGTAATGCTGACCTTGAAGAATGTATTTAAAAGCTTTTTCCACTTGTATTTTTTTTGGAATAGTTTGAGGGGAATAGGTATTAACTTCTCCTTCAATGTGTGGTGGAATTTGCCTGTGCAGCTATCTGGTCCCAGACTGTTATTAGTTGGGAGTTGTTTTTTTCTGCTTCAATTTCATTACTATTAATTGATCTATTCAGATTTTCTATTTCTCTGACTCATTTTTGGAAGACTGTGTTTCTAGGAATGTATCCATTTCTTCTAGGTTGTCCAACTTGTTGGAATATAATTTTTCATAGTTGTTTTTGTAATCCTTTGTACTTCTGTGATGTCAGTTGTTATTTCTCCTATTTCTTATTTGGGTCTTCCCAAAGTTTTATTAATTTTATCTCAGGGAGTTCATCCACTCTTCATTTCAGTCATGTAACTATGTTTATGATCATTACTTTGAATTCCTTATTACACAGATTGCTTATCTCCGTTCAGTTCTTTTTCTGAGGTTGTGCTCCCTTGTGTCCTCATTTTGCTTGACCTTCCATGTTTGTTTTTAGGAATTGCGTGATACAGCTACTTCTCCTAGAACTTTTGTCCTCAAACTATTCCAAACTTCCAAAGTCATTCAATGAGGCCAGCATTACCCTAATACCAAAACCAGACAAAGACATCACAGAGAAAAAAACAGAAACAAAAAAACACTACAGGCCAAGATCAAAAATCCTCAACAAAATGTTAGCAAACCAAGTATAACAGTACATTAAAATGTTTTTCACCATGATTAAGGGGGATGTATTTGAGAGATACAAGTGTGATTTAGTATTTGTGATATAGCACATTAACAAGAGGAAGGATAAAAACCATATAGTCATCTCAATATGTGCAAAAAACAGCATTTAATAAAACTCAACATCTGTTCATGATAAAAACCCTCAACAAAGTGGGTTTAGAGAGAATCTTCCTCAACATAACAAAGGCCTTATATGAAAAACCCACAGTGAACATCGTATTCAATGGTAAAAAACTGAAAGCTTTACCTCTAAGGTCAGAAAAAAAGAAAGATGCCCACTCTCACCACTTTTATTTAAATACAGTACTGGAAGTCCTAGCTATAGTAATCAGACAAGAAATAAAAGGCATCCAAATCAATAAGGAAGAAGTAAAACATGATAGTATATATAGAAAACCCTGAAGACTTCATCAAAAAACAATAATGGGGGCGCCTGGGTGGCTCAGTCGGTTAAGCGTCCGACTTCGGCTCAGGTCATGATCTCACGTTTCGTGAGTTCAAGCCCCGTGTCGGGCTCTGTGCTGACAGCTCAGAGCCTGGAGCCTGCTTCAGATTCTGTGTCTCCCTCTCTCTCTGCCCCTCCCCTGTTCATGCTCTGTCTCTGTCTCAAAAATAAATAAAACATTAAAAAAAAATTTAAAAACAATAAAAAAAATTTTAAAAACGAATAATGAAGAAGCAGAAACAGAAAATAAGAAGATAATCCTATTTACAATTTCAACAAAAGGAATAAAATTTCCAGGGAACAAATTGAGTCATAAAGGTGAAAGACGTATAATTTGAAAACTATAAGACAGTGATGAAAGAAACTGAAGAAGACACTAACAAGTGGAAATACATCCATACTTGTGGATTGGAAGAATTATTATTAAAATGTCCATACTACCCAAAGCAATCTACAGATTCAATGCAATCCCTATCAAAATACCAACAGCAGTTTTCACAGAGCTAGAACAAATAATCCTAAAATTTATATGGAATCACAAAAGACTTTGTCTTGGCTGTTCAATCAGAACAAAGCTAGAGTTATGACAATCCCAGATTTCAAGATACACTCTGATGTTCTAATCAAAACAGTATGGTACTGGCACAATAATCAACATGTATATACACACACACACACACACACATATCGATGGAACAGAAAAGAGAGCTTAGAACAAACTCATGCCTAAGTGGTCAATCTATGACAAGAATATACAATGGGGGAAAAGACAGCTTTTTAAAAAAAAAATGGTGTTGGAAAAACTGAAAAGCTACACACAGGTGAATGAAACTGGACCACTTTCTTATACTCTACACAAAAATAAACTCAAAATGGATGAAATACCTAAATGTGAGACCTTAAACAACAAAACCCTTAAAAGAAAACAGGCACTAATCTCTTAGACTTATGACTATGTCTCCACACAAGGTGAACAGAATAAATAATAAACTATTGGGACCACAGCAAAGAAAACCATCAACAAAATGAGAAGGCAACATAATGAATGGGAGAAAGTATTTGCAAAATATATATCCAATAAGGGGTGAACATCCAAAATATATAAAGATCTTGTACAAGTCAACACCAAAAAAATAATTAAAAAATTAGAGGATTTGAATAAACATTTTTTTAAAAAAGAGATACAGAAGGTCAACAGATACAGAAAAGATCCTCAATATCATTAATCATCAGGAAGTGCAAATCAAAACCACAATTAAGGATCATGTCCTAGAAATCAGAATGGGTAGTATCAAAAACACAAGAAGTAAGTGTTGGTGAGGATGTGAATAAATGGGAACCCTCATGAACGACTGGTGGCAAATGTGAATTGGTGCAACCACTGTGGAAAACCGTAAGGAGTTTTCTCCAAACATTAAAAAGATAAATACCCTATGATCCAATAATTTCACTACTAAGTATTTATCCCCCCAAAACAAAAATATATACGCACCTTGATGTTCATCCCATCCTTATTTATGTTAGCCAAGATATGAAGGCAACCCAAGTGTCCATTTATAGACAAACAGACAAAGAAGGTATTATACATATACACCCACACTCACCCTAGACTATACTGGCCACAGCATGGATAGACCTAGCAGGTATTATGCTAAATGAAATACGTCAGAGAAAAACAAACACCATGATTTCACTTACATGTGGAATCTAAAAAACAAAACAAAACAAACCAAGAGACTCTTAAGTATACAAAACACACTGGTGGGTCCCAGAGGCAAGTTTTGGGGGGAGGTGGTGAGTGAAATACATGAAGGAGATTAAGAGGTACAAATTTTAAGTTATAAAATAAATAAGTGACGAGGAAAAAAGCATAGCATAGGGAATATAGTCAATAATACTGTATGGTTACAGATGGTAGCTACATTTGTGGTGAGCATAGCATAACATAGAGTTGTTGAATCAATATGTTGTACACCTGAAACTGTTATAATATAACATTGTATGAAAACTATACTTCCAAAAAAAAGTTTCAACGAGATTCCTTATGAAAAGTTCCAGCAAAGCATATTTAAAAAGATCCAATATGGTCAATAGCTATATTCTTGTTCCACTTATATAATCAGACCAAATTTATTCAAACTAGACTTAATATGCAAACAAATTAGTTTTATTGTGATTATTTTTAGTAGAAATCTGGGTGGTCATAGAAAAATTATGTTTACACCGTTGTAAATAACTGGATTCTAGTGCTATTGGTTTTAAGGTTTTATTTTCTACTTATGGACTGGATCCTGAATTCTTCTAGCTTCTTCAAAATCTGGCTATGAATTTCCAAACTGAAGTTTGCAATTATCTCCTACCCTTGTGACTTGTGTAGTTTTTGTTCTTAGTAATTTTTTCCTGATGCCTACAAACTGAAGGGGGACAACTTGATGTAAACATCAGAGAAATAACCACAGCAATGCTTGCATATACAATCCTCATGCCTACTGCTGTGTGGGCCACTCACAAAGTTTACCTGAACACATGATGACATCATCAGAGACACTGAAACATCAAAAGATGTTTTGAGCCAGGCATCTAGAAATCTTCTGGACCGTTGTTGCCCTCAGGACTCAGACTGGTGTTATAGTCTGCTCCAACAATTTCCCTTCATTCTTCTTTTGTTTCTATTGCAATGCCTCGTACTAAATACAAGATTGCTCATACTATAAAGGCTGAAATCTGAAAGTGCAAGGACACTACTGTTTAACTGGATTGGCCTCAGGACCAAGAAGACACTGGTTTGATGAGATAGGAAGAAATGAGGTTCAAAGGTGGGACTGAAGGGGAGCCAAATATATGACCCAAAAATATGCCTCTGTGGCATAAGAATTATTTTGAGCTGATAATTACAATACAGCAGACATAGTAAATGCTCTGAAAACAAAGTAGAAATCAACTTTTTGTAAGAGACATTTAGATGTATGAGGGAAGTCTTCATTTCTAAGTGTGTCTGTCTCTATACCAGGAGATCTCCAGAAATCATCACCACTGAAGAAGGCAAAGACTTAAATCTGCATAACAACCCTATTCTTATTTATCGTGTTTTACCTGATAACTTCCCCAAAATGGCTCCCCCCACCCCAGCTTCCTTTGTCTTTAGCTGATGATGGTATTTAAGGTGGTAGCTTGGGCCATTTCAGGGAGGTACCTGGTATCTCACATATACACAGGAGGTATGCATGTTATTAAACTTCTGTTTTTCTCCTATTAATCACTTTTTTTTTTTTATTAGAAGGAGGCCTCAGCAAAGAATTTAGGGTAAAGGGAAAAAGTTTTTTCCTCTTCTACAATGTTACGATCTTGAGCTTGAAATTTAGAAACTCTGGCAGAATTCCTCCTTCTTTGGGGACATGAAGCTTTGCTCTTAGGGCCTTCAACTGATTGGATGTAGCCCATAGACAGTGAGTAAAACAGATTATCCTCCCAAAAGTCTACTGATTGTTAATCACATTTAAAAAATACCATCACAGCAGCATCTAGACTGGTATTTGATTCAACAAGGGGGTATCTAGCCTAGCCAAGGTGACACATAAAATTAACCATCAACCTCTATAAGATACTTTAAGTGAAAGTAAGTTTCAACATTTTTCAAAGTCAATAAACAAAAGTCCCTTCACAAATTTTAACAACTGTCTATATTAGTTTTTCTACCTATTAGATAATTTTAAACTATTTCCAGCCATTTTTCTGTCTAGTACTCTGCCTATATTAACTATTTTTGAATGTAATTAAAAAACAATCAACACATATGGCTGGATGACTTAAAAATATATTGTAGTTTATCCTATTAACAAAATAATTCTTAAATATTTAATATTTTCTTAAGAAAATATTACTGTTATTATACAAAAGAGGGAAACAAGTTTAGAATGTTGTAATTTGCCTCTCTGATAATTCAACTAGTAAGTGGATGAGCACCATATAAATGCAAGCCTGTTGAGTTCCAAAGCCCTTACTCTTCCCATTAGTGTGTTTCATGCTCTTTCAAAACTATCTTTGTAACTCTTTCCTATCTCCGCAGAAATGTGGTTGCTGTCTACTTATAAGAGTTCTCGGCAAGATTATTTTCCCTAAGACTAAAACTTCTATTTTAAATACATTTGTGGCGATAAGCATCAAACCTAAAGTAAACACATGCAAAAAGGGGAAAAAAGAAAAATCCCTATAAACTTCAACTTAGGAATATAAAGGCAGCTGAGGAAGCGGTCAATTACACAAAACAGGTAAAGAGATAAAGCACAGTAATGGCACAAGGACCAAGCAACCACAGATCTTAGAAAGTACTGGGAGCAGGGGAGCAAATTGTTCCTTTTGGAAGGAGGTTTCTTTGAAATACAAATGCCATGTTTTCCATTTGTCAACATGGACTCAAGGAATCACACAGAAAAGCTGTATTTGTGGGAAGCAGTCTGAATCTTGGGCAGCAGAGTAGAAAAAAGGTTTTCAGTTGTGTTGTTTCTGGCAGCCTCCTGCCATCTCCCCACACTCCAGGAGACTTCAGGAAACAATAATTAAAAGGAGTTTGACACAGCATCAGCAGAGATATTTAAAAATATGCACAAGACCATCATACTAACACAAATGAAGAATATTAACCAGAAAAACATCACTATGGATCATTTAAAAATCAAAACCGAGTATCACGGAAAAGTCTCAAGTTCAGAAAAATCCAATTAATGCAATAATTGATCATGAAAAGTGTACTCCCACAGCACCACACAAAATACCTCAAAAATGCAAACAATAGCAGTAACTCTTACCAGTAAAATGTCAACATAGCCCATTTTTTTTTTAAAGAAATAATTGTTCGAAAAAGGTGAAATATCTGTAACTCACACCATAGAAAAGTGACCAATCTCCCTAATTATAGTTTCTGGAAATCTAGAAGAAAAAGAACTAAGGAAAATTAAAATTGCCTGAAGATGTTAGTCATTTGATAGAAAAGGAAATAAAAAGCACTGCTAAACATGTGAAAAAAACTCATTAATAAGAAAATGCAAATTAAAACCGCATCGAGCTTGGTAGACCACACTGGCCTTCTTAGTGAATCATGCCGCCATGTAGTAATGCTGTGCCAATATTCACTGTGATCTCCTTACCTTTTTAGTGCACACCAACTCCAGGACTGCTTCCCCTCCCTGCAGCCAACACCTGCATCCTTTTATGGCATGCTGCCCTTGGCCTGCCGGAATTGTTATGCCTCAAATGGAGAAATCCAGAAGTGCCTACAAATTCTTTCATTTACCCAAAGCAATGACCAATGAATGCAGAAGTATAAACACTCCAGCTTCATTGTGACTTGATTAGAATATTAAAGGTGTGAAATCCACTGCTGTGTCCTCCCCTGGGGCAACCGAGGTAATATTACCTTCCACTCATATTGCTTGCCATCCTTGGTATCCTGTCCCACTTTCCTACTCTTTTACTGGCTTTCCTTGATAATACTTACTATTGAGTGATTTTCACATGAACGCTTGTCTCAGGTTTTATTTCCTAGGAAGCCAACTGAAGAGGTCATCTAAGCTTTATTTCAATAGGATTTCATGGATCCTCCAAGTCAAAAAAAGATGGAGATGGCCAGATCATTGAGGCTAGGCCATAAAGGAGACAAATTTTCAAGTATAGAAACATGTATACTGACTTCATATAGTTGACCATCTTTCTGGCATATAGAAATTTGACTAAAAGCAAATAGACCAGAAGCTTTCCAGGTTTTTTGAGGGTGTTTCACTGTTAAAGCAACCACCAGTCTGACCTTCAAAGCCTGTGGCTATTTAATACCTCAGACAACCCCAAGGCTGCATAGTCCTCCAGAGGGGAATTCTACCCAATGCCCATTTCAGAAGTGCACATTATGGCTAAAGTAAAAGGGAAAGCTTCTAAGAGGAAAAGCCCTGACCCACAGAAGAAAATAGACTCCCAAGTAACAACTACTGGATGTGCTAAACCAGAAACTTAATCCATGGGGAGACTGAGAATGTTGATAGTCCTTGCCTGGCAAGACTTAATAACTGTTATGAAGAATACCTACTTTGTGTTCCCCATTCCAAGTCTTCTCCAAAGAGAAGTGTTTGTTGTAGATACTCTGTGCTCACTCCATTCTCTGTCATTCTATGTTGGGAATAGTAGGGATTGAGATAGAAGTAAAATACTTTCATTTTAGCTTTTAGAGTGCTAAACAAAGAATGGACATACACATAACTGAAGGAAAGTATTTTATCAACCCTAAGCACCTTGGACCTTGCGATGTAAGCAATAATTAAATGGAAGTTTGACTCCTTTGGGGAGGATTAAGTAATAATAGGTATAAGAAGAGTGGACTGTGGAAGGCAGAACTAGTTGTGCATATATATCCGTTGTTCTAGCTTTAGTAATAGAACCCCTCAATTTTAGAGGGCATGTGGATTTAGCATGGCCTGCCAGCTAAAGGCACCTTTCAACCTTTGCGCATAGATGTGGCAAGGCAACGTCAATGAGTTCTAACTAAAGGTATATGAACAGAAACGATGAGTTCAACATTCAGTTTATGCTCTTAAGGAAAAGGGGTATGTCTTCCCCTGTCCTTTTCTCTTATTTCTGCAGCTAAAATGTGCTCCTGCTTGTGACAGCTGAATAGCATGACCATGTCAAACCTGGACTACTTAAGGTTGGAATGTTACAGGAAAGGGAAACACTTTTTAACCACTTTTTTAACCACTTTTGTCTGGGCCTTTGATTTAGCTGCTCAGCTACTATCCTAAGGAATACTAAGAAGAATAGCTTTGCATACAGTCATGAATTTAAACTTCTAGGAACACATACATCACCTAATTCATCTTGTCTTCAAAGAGGGGAATATTAATTGTAAGTGGACTTCGAATGCTCTAGGCTTCCTAGAGGACAAAAAACACTTGCATCAGTTATTGGACAAGGCTACTAAAGAGAGACTTCACATTTATGATAATAAACTATCATTAAGTTTTATAATAAAATATTTAATGTTTCTAATCTCTCACTTTAGATTTTCATTTTCAATCTTAACATCCTATAAAGGAGGTTCTCTTATTATGTCTATTTTACAGATGAGAAAACTGAAGTGGAGAGATAAGTAAGTAACAGTGGAGATTAGGATCCAAGCAATCTGAGTCAATATTCTGGGCTTGTAACTGTCACTGTCTACCCCTCTCCTATGTATAGTACAGTTCAAGAACTTGCAGGAAAAGCCTTATTTTCAGGAAATAGACTGATGTATCCAAGACTATGTAAGAGATGCTAAGGAAAATTAGCAAAAGACATCTCAAAATCCAGGCTTGGGACCCGAAGATATAAATATCTACATTTGTTTGGAAAACAACATGTTTACAGGTGAATTAAAGAGGATGGGTATGGAAATAAGTTTTTGTTACACCAAATTTAAGCATTACCTTACCCGGCTTCTGTTCTAAAAAGGTGGTAAACAGTATCAGAAAACCTTTATAAAAAAAAATAGTTTCAGTTTGGTTCTACCATTTCTCAGAAAGTAAACTATCCCAGTATTCTGATTTTCTCTGAAAATTGAGATCTCCAGTCTCCTAGAGGGAATGACTTCCACTCTGAGTGTAGTACTGCCGACCATCTCAAGCACAGAACACTGGTTTAACCTGCTCAGGAAAAAGTTAAAAAAAAAAAAAAACATATAAAATTGAGTGGAACAGTAGGTCTTAAAGGCCAGTAATGACCCAGTTTAGAATCAATGAGAGCATTGGGAAAGGAGACAAGGAATCGTGAAAGAAGGTAAGCAAAGTACATGAAATTTGATTTAGCCTGGGAGAGGAAACCTGAGTATTATTCCAAAAACGTTGTAAAAAGGAGCTGAAAAAAATTCCAAGCACAGCTGAGGATAGAAGTATACATTAGAAGCAAATGTCTTTCAATGCATAAACTCCCTGAAATGTCAAATGGACATTAATTATCTAGGAACCACTCTGATGATATCCTGTTGTTAATTCATTTGTCAGACAGCAGAAGTTAGCAAGCCCCAGAAGGAAGCCATCAAATGTGTAACAGACAGGGAGACTTGGCAGGCAGGCAGGGAGATTTTGGCCAAGCCCATACTAAACCACTTAAGGAAATGTAAAACTTAAAGACTGTCCTGAGTCAGTCCCGGAACTGAAGACCTGGCAGATTTAGGCCTGAAGGACAAAAATATATATTTACTTAGATATGTATGAATGTGACTCTTAGAAACTGACCTAATTAAATGCAGGTTTATACACTTGACAATTTTGCTCTTCCTCACCCACACCTTTCCTATAAAATAGTTAATGCTCTCTCTGGTTCCTGCTTATAATATACATCATAAAGAATTCTACCAATATATTTATTTTTCCATCTTATGCAATCCATTACTTTAGCTCTGAAGACACTTACCTGAACAAATACACCTGCAAAAGATGACTTAATTTCCTCAAATGCTTGGGAAAGTGGATAGGGACTTGAAATTTCAGAGGAGGAGATTCAGACAGTTCAGGGTCAGTCGTAGTTATTAACTCTAGGGGGCTGACTTCCCTTTCTCTGGCCTTTAGAGAAATCCGGATACATGTTAAATGGCAGTTACACAATTACCCATTTCATTGGAGGCAGGAAAGGCTGAATTCCAGAAGGCTCTAATTTGAATATCTTTGGTTGAGATAATAAGAAAAGATTTTGAGGTAGATGTCCTGAATATACCTTGTCCAACAGAGAACAACTATTCAGATTAAGACTTTAGGAGATGTGTGTTGTTCTCATGTTGTTTCTGTAGGTAGTTGAGCTGTGTGACCTAGAAAGTGACCTATGTATTCTGGACAATCCTCTTAGCTCTAAAATGAGTGAGAATGAGTAGAGAGCCCCTGAAATTACTTAGGAAACTAACACTATAATTTAATTCCTCAATGTCCTAAAGGAAGAGCACTGTGGGAAAGGATCTCTTAATCATCAAAGGAAAAATTAAGATACTGAATGTCTATTAGTCTCTATATGCACTCTTTCTCAAAGCATTGTAATTATCCTCACCATGATTTTTTAACTTAGTTTTATTCTTATGCAAGCCATATTTAATCTCCATTCTTCAAATAATTCTTTTTTTTACCACAAACTTCATTTTGTCTTTATTCAACAACCTTCAAAAAGAAGTATCTCAACCTTTAGTCTATTTTTGAACAGGTGTTTTGGAAAGGCCTTGGACCAATTGCTGTTCAATAGAACTTGCTGAGATGATGGAAATATTCTAATTCTGTGCTGTCCAATACAGGAGCCACTCATCATATGTAGCTCTTGAGCACTTGAAAGTTGGCTAGTGCAAATAAGCAACTTTAATTTCTATTTAAATGTAAATAGTTACATGTGGCTAGCACGTGGTTACCTTACTAGACACCATAGACCAACAGATCAGAAAACCTGCTAGTAGATACCAAACAAAATGTGAGTGACTGTTTGGACAATCTGTCCAAAGTATTGAAATAGATATTAGGACAGGAGTTGTGTCCAAATCAAAAGAGTTTGTGGGGATTAGAAGTGCAGTTTTTACGGGGCGCCTGGGTGGCTCAGTCGGTTAAGCCTCCGGCTTTGGCTCAGGTCGTGGTCTTGAAGTTCGTGAGTTCGAGTCCTGTGTCGGGCTCTGTGCTGACAGCTCGGAGCCTGGAGCCTGCTTCAGATTCTGTGTCTCCTCCTCTCTATCTCTGGAGAATAAATAAACTTAAAAAACAAAAAAATTGAAAAAAAAAAGTGCAGTTTTTAGCCCAGAGTGTTTGGCAGAAACTGACTCTGCTAATCAAAGAGGGGAATTTATGGAGAAGCTAGGGACTCTTGAAGAATCAAAGGAAAAACTGAGTCACGAGGCCTCAGGAAGGACAGCAACCAGTGATGGTCCAGGGAAACAGGCAATGGGCGTAAACGGATAGTTTTTTCTGGAATGCTCCATTGGAATGAGATCCTTCCAACTATGTTCCTTTCTGGACCTTTCTTCCCTAAATTCAAACTCCAGGTGTAGATGATCAGGATTTGGATCATATAGCACTCCTTGTTCATGGAAAAGCATGAATGAAAAATCTAGGGGGCTGCCACCAGAAGAAAAGGGTAACCAATGATAGATGTTAATTTTTATTAACTGGCAAGATGCTATGTTCTATAGTTACAGATTTTGCCCCACTACAAGAACATCTCCACTATCTTGGCCTTTATGTTTAGTGTATTTTCATTCTAAATATGTTAAGATGTATATTATCTTATTTAAGTATAAAAGAAATTTTTATGAGAAGGTATTTTTTTTTCCTATTTTTCCATAAGCAAACTGCATCTAAAGCTTGAATTTGTTGCTGGAATTTAGGTTGGACAGCACTGGTCTTAGCGGGTCAAATGACTTACTCAAGTGGTCACAGTTACACTGTAGGCAAGGTAGGAATTAAGCCTGGTTTCTTGTGATCGTCCCCAACTCTATGATCAATGTTGTAGCTGTGTCTCTGACAGTGATTATTCCTTTTTTTTTTTTCTGATAGTATTCCATATAAAATCTTTCTGTTCCTTTAAAAAGTATTACACCTCATAGTTACATAAACTTCCTTACCTTTCAATTATTATATTTAAGAAACTAGAGTCCAGCAAAAATCACCGGGCAAAGAGATATTATGGCAATTCATTCTTTTTTTTCAAATGCATGAGATAAGCAAAGGACATGTGACCCTGAAATATCTACAGACAAATTTTAAATAATGTCCCCAAAACACTATATACTACATCATTCCAAACTCCTTACACCTTGAAGGCTACTTGATTATAGTAGGTCACAGTAGCTTTTCAGGTTTACACCTATTAATATTAAAAATAAACCTTCCTTTCCCCCCTCTATTCCTCTATATTAGCACTTGAGAATCTTTAGAGGTGATTCCCTTTTCTTGCACTTGGCAGTAGATGGATTCCTACAGGAGCCTGTGACCAGCCCTCCAGGTGGCCGCTTACAAAGCAGTCAGCAGACAGATCAATCTAAGAGCTTGCCACTCAGCTTCTCCGGAGAAGAGCCAGCATCATGGAAGTGATTAGGGAGGATTTAATGACTCCTCCATCCTGATAACTGAAGAACCCTCCCTACAGAGAGTGATAAAAGAGAACCAGATATTTCCAACATATAAACTCACTAACATAACCATAGAGATGATAAGTGATACTGGTCCTATCATTTCAGCATGTTTTACTTAGCAATCCTCAATCCAGTTCCACTTTCAGTGAAGTGAGGGAATTATACATTTAATTATTTAGACAGGAAGCTAATATGTATATATCAAAACCAGTCTACCTCATGGAGAATAATAATTTTAAAAATGTGATGTATCTTTTAGTTAATATTTAACCACATATAGTTACGTTGTCAAGAAGATATGAAACCCCTCTGAAACTTAGTGGTGCAAAGCCCCAATCTCCAGACATAACCATGGAGCCTATTTGCCCAGAAGCATCACATCAAGTCAATTATACAGACTTAGGCCTCAAGAAAAGACAGATCCTGGGTTAGAGGACATTTACCACGAGTGTCTGTTTTCACCTGAATACAGTCAGCCAGGACTTGGAGGTTATGAGGTCATCACTCTACACTTTTCTTAAACTTGGGAAGAAGAATTGAAATCAATTGTTCTTATTATCATAAGTTTTAAAATGGCATATCAGATCTTGAAGAGGAGCAGAGCTTTTCTTAAAACTGAGTTGTCTTGGACCTTCTGCTTCTTCATCTGTTAGGGAGGAATCATACACACTCCTGACGTAGGTATGAGAAGTATAAAAAATACATATAATTTTTGAAAATATTTGAAATCATGATGCAATATGACCCAACAAATGTTACTTTAAGAAAAAGATGTATCCAACTCCTCCATCCAAACTTTGAATTCCTCTTAACCTATCCATTGATGTCAAGAGCAAACTGGCAGTCCCAGGGAAAGAAGACCCACTGATACAAATTTACATACTAAAATCATGTAAACTAGTATTTTGAAATATATTTTGGCATTTGAAGGCATTTTTCAGGAAATGTTTTGCAGTTCATTTCTGAAGCTTTAACTGAGTAATGTTCACTAAGAATTTACTATATTCCAAATACTGTTCATGTTACTCTCATACAATATTTACAATAACTAAGATTTTTATATTTTCTTAAAAACTTTTTCTATAAAGACATTGAACCTCAGAGGAGCAAAATATCTTCCAAGTTTGCGAAACTACTTAACAGTAGAACTGATATTTTAACATCTGTTAGCTGTCTCAAAGGTCTATCCAATTTCTTTCGATTATACTGAAAATGTTTCTCAAACTCCATGTATACAAGGTTGTATATTATATATACAATATAGCTATGCATTAAACACCTCAAATATATTTATTAGTTATCCTTACGTTTTAAATCTCTAAAAACATGAATTAAATAATATCCCGAGTGGCTACTTGCTCCCAGCATTGTTCTTGTTTTAGATTCATTATTTATAGCAGTCATAGAAGTTGAAACGAGAGAGAGAAAGAGGTGGCAGGGGGAAATCTCAGGATACTTAATCTTTGGCTCTCGCTTCCTCAAATAACAAACCTATGCTCATAATGTAGAACACTGTGAGTATAAAGACACCCCGGCTTTATAGTTAACTTGACTCTTAGAAAAGTTGCTGAGTCTTTGCCTCAGAGAAAGTCCACAGGAAACAATGAGAAATCTAGAATAGCCACAATGCCATCACCTGCTTCTACCATAAAAGGCAGAATAACCTCAAAGATAAGGTGATTTCAGGATATATTGAGACACTTTAGTACTAAGTGTACTAATGTACTAAGTGACATAAGACAAAACTCTGACCAAGTGAATGTACATGAACAAGTATGATGTTCTTCTAGCACATTACTAGCAAAAATTTAATATAGCCACTGAAGTGGAAATTGGCAATTTAAAACCTGAGAATAAATTGATAAATCGGACTAGAGCTTTGAAAAAGGAAGAATTTACTTGCAACTAAAGTAAGATTTACTGAATTCCTAGAAGTATCACTTTATTATATTTGGAAATTTTTTGTCATTGCTCCTTTTGTCCTTCTGTTTGGGTTTTTCAATATATATGTATTGATATTTTAAAGTTAAATTTTCCAACTTATTTTCATCATTTAAAATACAGACATTTATATTTAGAAGGTAAAAATCAGTCATCTCCTAACATATATTTTTGTTTTCGTTAATTTGTTTTCTTAACCTAGCAATGCATAAATTCCTCTATGTCACACCAAATAGTGGCACCATCCAGTTGACGCTTATAGTAAATATTAAAAAAATTGCAAAGAACTCCACATTTTGCTTAAACATAAATGATAGACACAGTGAGAAAATCAGATGACCATGATGTTAGCCTTTTACATAAAACTAAGTTGAGGGAGAAAAACAAGAGAAAGAATTAGAATAAATAAGAAACTTAGTTCAAATCTAAACAATCAGAAACATACCTCACACCCCAAGACTTATACTCCCTGCCTTCCAGGACAAATGTCCACTGAAGGCAATGAGTCAGAGAGAGTTGCTCACATGGTATTTATTCACTAAGGGGCATTTTGAGGCTCGAACTACTTCTATTAGTAGATGCATAAGCATCATTATGTGAGTAATTTAAAGTGTTCCTGACAGAAAGCTCAGGGTAGAGTTCTATGGGGATCTATTCTTCTCTGACAAGGTTCTGCTGAAGGGGAGGTATAAGAATTTCAATAAATAATTTACATTAATTCATGAGCATTACTCATTTGGCACAATCAAATTTAAGTCAGTTGGGGAATATCAATGTTTATTGCCAAGACTGAATCCTTACTGCAGTCCCATTATTTAAGACTTTTTCTCACATTTTTTTTTAATAATATTTTGAAACCTCTCCTCAGAGAACAGCTCTTGCAATCATTTAAGCCACTTTCTAAAATAAAGTTTTCTGTTTATGTGTAATTTTGCCCCTTAAAATCCATTAGATAAAATCTAACAGGTCAAAAATCACAATTTTAGATACATTATTTTTTCTTCTTCCTTGGTTCACTGCCTTTCTAGCAAGTGGAAAATAGAGTTTTGCACTGGGATCTTAATTGAATCATCTCCATCCAAAAAATAAAGCCACTTACATGTTTCTTGGTGTCCACTAAAAGATCTTGTTCAGATTTGTCCCTTTTATCTCAATAAGATAGCCAATTCTGAACATTTCACATGATAAGAAAAGACCTCCAAACGTAAGTTTTGGTGCTAAACTTACTGGACTATTTTCAAATCCTACCCTTGCCAAACCTCATTCCAGATCAAATGTCAGGCAACCTGAGGAAGAGTTTTTGTTTCCTTTCTCCTTCCTTTGCACTTCTTGGAAGAATGCAACTGAGCAAATAGTTTTAACTTGCTCCAAGAAAGAAAGGGGCTTAGGCAGCCTGGGGGAAGCCCTAGACAGAAGTAGTGCTTTGTAAATACTCTGAAATTGTCAGAGCAAGTAAACCATTAGCCTTTGCAAACATCCACAGATACCCTCAGGGTTTGAAAAGTCATTGGTAATATAGGAACAAGATGTAGTAGAAAGGCTGGTTACCAGGCAAGTAAGCTGAAACATAACCACATCCGCTGTGACTCCTAGGCCTTTCTAGTCCAGAAGTTCAGGTAAGGACACGTGGAAGCTGTGTAAGTGAGCAACTTGAGCAAAGATGGGCAGGCATAGCTGATAGTCTGCAGTGGAAACCCAATGTCTCTCTGTTCAGCCAGGGAACTGGGGGTGTAGTTTGACTGGAGTTAAGATAAAAAGCTTTTTCACCTTTAGAGCTGCTTCTCCCACTGTGCCCAGGCATGCAAACTAATTTATAGCCCCACTCACTGCTGAATACAGCCTTTAGCCTATTTGAGCAAAAAGTCTAATCATAGCACACAGAAATCTGCACTGCTCCAACAGCCCTTCTTACAGTGGTACTTAAATGGAGAACACAACCCATGGCTTCCCCCATTTGCCCAGCAAAATGGTGGCCTCACCTGACAAGGGAATTAAGTGAACATTCTTGACTGAGTTAGATTCTCAAATAATAAGTAGGGTCTGGGTCCGTCCCTGCTGCCCTGCCAGAACAAGGAAGCTGAGGGACCATTTACTAATAAATCTATACCCAGTACCAACTATCTAGTAAGCCTGACCAGAGAATCTAGCCCACTGTGGAGCGCATTCTACAGCCTGACATGGATAAGAAACCAAGCCAGGGTTCCTACCCAACTTCTCTCAGCCAGTGGCACACCACCCAGCTCTGACTGCAGAACTGGGACAGCTGCCACCCCCAAAATAGACAATAATAATAGGCCTACCTTACCAAGGACATTAATAGTAGACACACCCAGAAATCTAACTGAGCTGACTGATTAAGATCTATTCTGCCAAAGTAAACTTGTAAAGTCTGGAAGAGGAAACTGATTACTCAACTGCACAGATACCAATGTAAAAAATCAAAGATAATGAAAAATCAGGTAAATATATTACCTCCAAGGAAAACTAATAAAGCTATAATAGCTGACCCTAAAGAAATGGAGATCTATAAACTGTCATTTAAAGAGTTTAGAATAATCCTCTTAGGAAGTTTAGTGAACAACAAGAACACACAGACTAACAATTAAATGAAATTCAAAAAACAATTCAAGAAAAAAAAATGAACATTTAATAAAGAAGTAAAAACCATTAAAAAATAGAAACCATAAAAAATCCTGATTTATAAGATACAGTAAATGAACTGAAGAATTCATTAGAGTTTCAAAAGCAAACTAGATAATATGGAAGAAAGAATCAGCAAACTGGAGCATAAAACATTTGAAATAATCTAGTCAGAAGATTAAAAAAAATTAAAAACTCAAAGCCTGTGAGCTTATGTGACACATGGAAAGAAGCAATATTTGCATGATGGAAATATCAGAAAGAAAAGAGAAAGTGACATAAAGAGTATTTTAACAGTAAGGTCTGAAAACTTCCCAAAACTGGGAAGAGAAATACAGATCCATGTCCACGAAAGTCAAAGGACCCTAAATAGGGTGAGCCTGAATAAAGCTGCACTGAAATACACATAATTGTCAAAAGACAAAGAATTTTGAATGCAGAAAGAGAAAAACTACATGCAAGGAAAACCCCTAATGCTGTTGACAGATTTGTCACCAGAGACATTTCAGGCCAGAACAGAATGGGTTGACATGTTTAAAATATTGAAGAAAAAAAAAATCTGTCAACTAAGAATTCTATACTTGGTGAAACTGTCCTTCAGAAATGAGAGCAGGATAAAGACTTCCTGAAAAAAATCAAGAGCTGAGAGAATTCATTACCATTAGACATGCCTTATAAGAAATGCTAAAGGGAATTCTTTAAGTGGAAGTAAAAAGACAGGGGTAATTAACATCATAAAAACATTAAAAAGGTAGCACAAAACTCATTGGTAATGCTAAACACTTTGTTAAACTTAAATTCTGTCATATGGTAGGGGTGGTGCATAATTCACTTACAACTCTAGTTTAAAGTTAAAACAAATGTATTAAAAATAACCATAACTAAAAAAATATTTTATTAGTTACACAACATAAAATATGTAAATTGTAACAGCAAAGACCTGAAATGTGAGATGGAGGAGAAATACAAGTATAAAGTTTAGAAATTCTATTGAAGTTGTTATTATTTTAGAACAGAGTATTATAATTGTAAAGTAATTTATGTAAGCTTCATAGCACAAGGGAAAAACCTAAGCAATTACACAAAAGAACATGATGATGAAGTCAATGCCTACTGATAGACATCAAAACATAAAGGCAGCAAGATAAGTAATAAGGAACAATGGATCTAGGAAACAACCAGAAATCAATTAACTAACATAATGGCAATAATAAATCCTGTCTATCACTAATTACTTTAAACATCAATGTATTAAATTATTAATCAAAAGATACAGAATGGGTGAATGAATAAAATAAATAAAATAAAAAGATCCAATGATATACTACCTACAGAAAACTAAGCCTTAAAGACACACTTAGAGTGAAGAACTGGAAAGAGATATTTCACACAATTGATAGCAACAACAAAAAGCAGAATTAGCTATACTTCTATCAGAAAATATTGAACTTTAGGTTAAAAATGGTAAAAATAGGCAAAGTCATTATATGACAATGAATTAATCATTTATGAATATATAAAAATTATAAATATCTATGTGTCCAACATCAGAGGACCTAAACATACAGCAAAGTGAACAAAGCTAAAAGGAGAAACAAGCAATACTACAGTAAGAATTGGGGACTTTACTACACTGCTCTCAACAATAGACAGCTTATCTGAATAGAGAATCAGTAAGGAAAGACTGGATTTCAACACTATAGACCAATTGGACCTAATAGATAAATATAGAACATTTTATCTGACAAATGATAGAATACAGATTGTTGTAAAATGCACATGGAACTTTTTAAAGAATAAACCACATGTCAGACTAGAAAATAGGAGTTAGCAAAAACAAGAAGACTAAAATATCAGGTACAATTCTCTGACTACAAAGGATGAAATTAGAAATAACAAGAAGAAAACTGGAAAATTCATGAATACATGGAAATCAAACAACATTCTCCTGAATAGCAAATGAATCAAGAACAAATTAAAGGGGAAATATGTTTCTTGAGACAAATGAAAATAGAAACACAATATACGAAAACTCTTGGAATACAGCAAAAGCAGTTCTACAAGAGATATTCACAGTAATAAACACCTATATTAAGAAATAAGAAATATCCCACATAGCCCAACTCTATACATTAAGGAATTAGAAAAAGAAGAAACTGAGTCCAACATTAGCAAAATGAAGCAAATAATAAACATTAGAACATAAATTACTGAAATATAGAACAGGAAAACAATAGAAAAGATTAACCACCCCAAAAGTTGGTTTACTGAGGACTTTAAGATAAAAACAGATGAACACAAGGGAAAGGAAGCAAAAATAATATAAAAACAGGGAGGGGACAAAACATAAGAGACTCTTAAAAATGGAGAACAAACAGAGGGTTACTGGAGTGGTTGTGGGAAGGGGGATGGGCTAAAGGGGTAAGGGGCATTAAGGAATATACTCCTGAAACCACTGTACTATAAGCTTGGATGTAAATTTAAAAAAATAAATAAGAGTTGGTTTACTGAAAAAACAAACAAAATTGACAAAACATTAACTGTACTAATGAAGAGAAAAAGATTATCTAAATCAAGAAAATTATAAATGAAAAAGGAGACATTAAAAATAACCACAGAAATACAAATAATCATAAGAGGCTACTATGAGCAACTATAAAACAACAAACTGGACAACCAAGAAGAAATGGAAAAATTCCTGGAAATACCCAAACCAGAAGATGAATCATGAAGAAATAATTCATGATTCAGACCTATTACACATAAGGAAATGGAATCTGTAGTAAAAAGTCTCCCAATGAAGAAATACCCAATATAAGATGGACTTATTGGTGAACTGTGCCAAACATTTAAAGATGTAACACCAATTATTCTCAAACTCTTTATTTTTTTAAGTTTATTTATTTATTTGGAGGAGGGGGAAGGAGAAGAGAGGAGAAAGAGAATCCCAAGTAGGCTCTACACTGTCAGCATAGAGCCCAATGCAGAACTCAAACCCATGAACCATGAGATCATGATCTGAGCTGAAACCAAGAGTCAGACACTCAAATGACTGAGCCACCTAGACACCCCTATGAAACTCTTAAAAAACAATCCGAGAGGGGAGAGCCATCCCAAACTCATTTTATGAGGCCAGCATTATCCTGATATCAAAGCCAGATGAAGACACTACTAGTAACTATAGGCCTCGATCTCTAAATAAGTATAAATATAAACATTCTCAACAAGATATTAATAAAGTGAATTCAACATGACTCAGCAAATTCAAAATGATTCAAAGGATCATTTACCATTATCTGGTGGGATTTATCCCTGGGATGCAAGAAGGGTTCAACATATGCAAATCAATAAATGTGATATACATTCCATTAATAAAAATAAATGAAAAATAATTTGATCATCCCCAAAGGCACAGAAAAAGGTGTTGGCAAAATTTAATATCTATTCATAATAAAAACCACTTAAATTAGGCATAGAAGAAACATACTTCAACATAATGAAGGTGATCTATGACAAACACATGGCTATCATCATATTCCATGATAAAAGGTTGAAAGCTTTTCCTTCAATGTTGGGAACAAAAGAAGGATGCCCACTCTCACTGTTGCTACTCAACACAGTTCCTGAGGACCTAGTTGTAGCAATTAGGCAAGAAAAAGAAAGAAAAGGTGACAGAGTTGAAATAGAAGAAGTAAAATTGTCTCTATTTGCAAATGATATGATTTTATATATAGAAAATCCAAAAGACTCAACGGAAAACTTAGAACTAATCAAAGTTAGTAAAATTGCAGGGTACAAAATGAACATACAGAATCAGTAATGTTTCTGTACACTACCAATTTTTTGAAAAAGAAATAAAGTAACTGACCTCATAATGGCATCAAAAACAATAAAATACTGAGGAATAACCTAGACAAGGAGGTGAAAGATCTCTACTCTAAAAAGCGTAAGACACTGATGAAATAAATCAAATACAACACAAATAAATGGAAAGGTATTTCATGTTCATGGATTGGAAGAATTAATATTCTTAAAATGTCCATACTACCACTAGCCATCTAGAGAGTCAGTGGAATCCCTATCAAGATACCAATGACATTTTTCTCAGAAACAGAAAAAACACTTCTAAAATTTATATGGAACCACAAAAGACACTGAATAGCAAAAGAAATCCTAATAAAAAAGAACAAAGCTGGAGGCATCACACTTGCTGATTTCAAACTATAATATCAGGCTACAGAAGGGTACCTGGGTGGCTCAGTTGGTTGAGCATCTGACTTCAGCTCATGTTATGATCTCACAGCTCATGAGTTAGAGCCCTGCATTGGGCTCTGTGCTGACAGCTCAAAGCCTGGAGCCTGCTTCAGATTCTGTGACTATGTCTCTCCCT
Source organism: Lynx canadensis (assembly GCF_007474595.2). Taxonomy (NCBI): domain Eukaryota; kingdom Metazoa; phylum Chordata; class Mammalia; order Carnivora; family Felidae; genus Lynx; species Lynx canadensis. The sequence goes on along the minus strand of NC_044311.2, from coordinate 20,841,392 downwards.
GCCTCTCCCCTACTCATGCACGCTCTTTCTCTCTCTCAAAAATAAATAAACATTAAAAAAAGTATAATATAAAGCTATAGTAATTAAATCAGTATGGTGCTATCATAAAAACAGGCAAATATATCAATGGAACAGAATTGAGAGTTCATAAATAAACTCTAGTATATATACTCAACTAATGTTTGACAAGAGAGTCAAAAATATTCAACGTATTAAGTCTCTTCTAGAAATGGTGCTAGCAAACTGGATATTCACTGTAAAAGAATAAAACTTCATTCTCAGTTCTGGGTCAAGATGGCAACGTAGGAAGACTGTGAACTCACCTTTTCCACATAACACACCAAATTATACCTATTAATACAAGAATTGCTCCTGAAAAAAAACTTATGGCTGGCTGAACAGTCACTGAACAACCAAAGACAGAAAACAACAAGAGAAAAGCAAGAGAGAGAGAGAGAGAGATGGTAATAAAAGGAACCCCTACCTCCAATGCTGAGGATGGTGGTGGGGAAGGATAGTACTGAGGGACTTGGAACAGATTCCTCTGTCTTTGGGCACAGAAAAATTGCCATGGTTTAAAAGATTAACTAGCAAAAGATTTTGGAAGATGGCAGAAGTAGGAGGACCCTAATCTCACCTCAGTGCATGTTTACAACTATATATCACTCACATCTGAGTAAATAAACCAGAGAGCCATCTGAAGACTGACAGAACAAACTCCACATTTCAGTGTAGAGAAGAAACCACATCAGAGAAGTTAGGAAGGGCAGAAAGGATGGTTGGATGTTGCCTGTAGGAGGGAGGGAGCCGTGGGTGCTGAGAGGGGGAAGCACCAGGGAGCCCACACAGAGAAAACAAATCCCCAGAACTTCTGGCCTTGAAAATGAGAGGAAGGATTCTGTGAGTTTTGTAAAACCAGTGGCAGTTGGAGCCTGGAGGTTTAAGGCCAGCTGACTCAGCACTGGGTGAGGGGCAACATAGAAGCCATAGTTTGTACAACACCTGGGACAAAGGGGGAAGGAAATCTGTTTATACTGATTCCAGAGCCTATTGGAGAACTTCTAGAACCAAAGAGCTGGCAGATGCCATTTTCCTCTCCCGTGCCCCCTCCCAGCATAAATATAGAGCCACCTGCAGGAGGTGGCTCTGAGCAGACACTTGCTAGCAGTGTACCCCACCCACAAGTTCTCCTGAGGACTGACCTACTCAAACCTGTTGGCCTAGGCCCTGGGCTCAGTGCAAATTTTGTTAATGGCACACATGCCCCATCCAGCCAACCCTTCCACACACACCATGCCCCTGGCAACCACCATGCTTTCAGGGATCTGGCCTAAGACTAGTGACTCAGTGCAAATTTTGCTAATGCTAAGCATACCCTTTCCAGCTACCCTGTACACAGACAGTGAGTGCTCCTGGCTGCCATGCCCCTGGCTGCCACCGTGCTTCAAAGAATCCAGCCTAGGACTAGTGGCTCAGTGCGAATTTTGCTACCACTGCCACCCCATCCTCACGCCCTTCTGTCGTCACGCCACCTCAGAGCAGACCTGCCTAGGTCTCACTAACATCACAGACAGCAAACATAGCCACAACAGGTAGAAAGTCAGTTCAGACCTCTGGACTGCAAAGAAAAGCGACTCAGACACAATAGCATTAGGCAAGCAATACACATAGGAGACTCCCAGGAAGCGTCGAGCACTGGTGAATAGCAAACAGCGCACTGCAGGGCACTACAGGGCCTCTTCTACATAAAGCCACTACTTTCAAGAGCAAAAGATGTAGCTGACTTTCCTAAAACAGAGAAACAGACCCAGAGAGGTAGACAACATGAAGAGATAGAGAAATAAATCCAAAATGAAAGAATAGGTCCAAATCACAGCCCAATCTGTCATACATCCTAAGTGTAACAGAAATAAGTAAGATGTCTGATCGAGAATTTAAAGTAATGATCATAAACATACTCACTGGACTCCAGAAATGGGTGGAGGATAGCAGTGAGACCACTGACAAAGAGATAAAAAAGAACATCAGAGATGATTAACTCAGTAAAAGAAATTAAGAATACAATCGGTAAAATAAAGAATAGCCTACAGGTAGCAGAGGAACATATCTGTGACCTGAAGCATAGAGTAATGGAAAGTAATCAAGCTGAATAGGTAAGAGATAAATACTGAACAATGAAAACAGGGAACTCAGTGACACCATCAAGCATAATAACATTTGCATTACAGGGATCTCAGAAGAGAAGAGCAAGAAAGGGGGGCAGAAAATGTATTTGATAAAATAATAGCTAAACATTTCCCAAATCTGGCAAGGGAAACATCCAGATTCAAAAGGTACGGAGATCCCTCCAATAAATTCAACCCAAGGAGGTCTGCAACATGACATAGAGTACTTAAAATGACAACAAACAAATAACAAAACAAAAAACAAATGATTAAAAATAATTTTAGGGGCACCTGGGTGGCTTAGTCGGTTGAGCTTCCGACTTCAGCTCAGGTCGTGATCTCACAGCATGTGAGTGAGAGCCCCGTTTCAGTCTCTGTGCAGACAGCTCAGAGAGCCTGGACCCTATTTCAGATTCTGTGTCCCCCTCTCTCTCTGCCTCTCCCCCACTCGCACTCTCTCTCAAAAATAAAAAAACATTCAAAATAAAAATAAAAAAAAAGAATTTTAAAGGTTGCAAAAGAAAAGTTGCATACAAAAAGAACCCCATAAGGCTGTCAGCTGAATTTCAGCAGAAACTTTGCAGGCCAGAAGGGATGGGAATGATATAGTCAAAGTGCTGTAAGGGTAAAATTTGCAGCCAAGAGTACTCGATGCATCAAGGCCATCATTTGGAATAGAAGGAGAAATAAAGAGTTTCCTGGACAAACCAAAGTTAAAAGAATTCATGACCACTAAACAAGCCCTATGAGAAATGTTAAGAAGGCCAAAAAAAAAAAAAAAAAAAGGAAGATCTGTAAAAATCAGTCAAGACAAGCACAAAATTAAAGAATGTAAAATATGATACCAGGGTGCCTGGATGGCTCAGTTGGTTAAGTGTCCAACTCTTGATTTTGGCTCAGCTTATGATCTCACGGTTCATGAGTTTGAGTTCGAGCCCTACATCGGACTCTGTGCTGGTTTTCTCCCTCTCTCCCCACCTCTCTCTCTCTCTCCCCACCCCTCTCTCTCTCTCTCTCTCTCTCTCTCTCTCTCTCTCTCTCAAAATATATATATATGATATATATATATGATACCAAATATCTGAAAATTAGAGGGGAGCAGAGTGAAAAATGAGTTCAAAATTAAGCTTAATATAGACTGCTCCATGCAGAAGAAGTTATATATAAACCAAATGGTAACCACAAATCACAAAACAGTAAAAGATATGCAAAAAAATAAAGAGTAAGGAATTCAAGTGTATCACTAAAGAAAATGAGCAAATCATGAAAGAAAGCGACAGAAGCTCAAAAACAGAAACTAAAAAAACAACATGGCAGATCAATGAAACTAGGAGGTAGTTATTTGAAAAAAATCAACAAAATTTATAAACTTCTACCTAAATTCATCAAAGAGACACAGTGTGTGTTGGGAGGGGGAAGGACTCAAATACACAAAATTACCAATTAAAGAGGATAAATAACCAACAACAAAGAAATGCAAACAACTGTGAGAGAATATTATGTAAAACTATATGCCAAAAGGTTTGGCAACCTAGAAGAAATGGTTAAGTTCCTAGAAACATACAACCTACCAAAACTGAAGCAGAAAGCATTCGAAAACTTGAACAGATAATTACCAGCAAGAAGATTGAATCAGTAATCAAAAAAACTCCAAACAAACAAAAGTCCAGGACCAGAGGGCTTCACAGGAAAATTCTACCAAACATTTAAAGCAGAACATTTTAATAACTATTCTACTCAAACTATTCCAAAAAATAGAAGGAAAACTTCTGGATTCATTCTATGATGCCACTCTCATTCTGGTACCAAAAACCAGATAAAACAACACAAAAACAAAGAAAACTACAGACCCTTATCTCTGATGAGCATAGATGCAAAAATTCTCAACAAACTACTTGCAAATAGAATCCAACAATACAGTAAAAATTTCATCCACCATGATAAAGTGGGTTTTATTCCCAGGATGCAAGGTTGGATCAATGTGATACATCATATCAATAAGAGAAAGGATAAAAATCATATGATCATCTCAATGGCCACAGAAAAAGAATTTGGCAATGCAGAACCATTCATGATAATCCCCCCTCCCCCAACAAAGTAGGATTAGAGGGAACATACCTCAACATAATATAGGCAATATATGAAAAACCCATAGCAAACATCTTGCTCAATGGGGAAAAACTAAAAGCTTTCCCCCTAAGGTTAAGAATAAGACAAAAAAGCCCATTCTAACCACTTTTATTAAACATAGCAATGGAAGTCCTAGCCACAGCAACTAGGTAACAAAAAGAAATAACCAAACTGGTAAGGAAAAAGTAAAACTTTTACTATTTTTAGATGAAATGATACTATATGTAGAACACCCTAAAGACTCCACCAAATAACTACTAGAACTGATAAATGAATTCAGTAAAGTCACAGGATACAAAAGCAATGTGCAGAAATCTATAGCATTTTTATACACTAATAATAAAGCAGCAGAAAAATTACAAAAACAACCTCATTTACAATTGCACCTAAAATAACAAGACACCTAGGAATAAACCTAACTGAAGAGGTGAAAGATTTGTACTCTGAAAACTATAAAATATTGATGAAATAAATTAAAGATGACACAAAGAAATGGAAAGACACTCTATGTTCATAGACTGGAAGAACAAATAAAGTTAAAATTTCTATACTACCCAAAGCAATCTATACATCTAATGCAACCTCTATCAAAATACCACCAGTGTTTTTTCACAGAACTAGAACAAATAAGCCTAATTTTTGAATGGAACCACAAAAGACCCCAAATAGCAAAAGCACACCAGAAAAAGGAAAGAAAACCTGGAGGTATAATAATTCCAGACCTCATGTTATATTACAAAGCTGTAGTAATCAAAATAGTATGGTACTGGCACAAAGACACATAGATCAATGGAATAGAATAGATAATCCAGAAATGAACCCACAATTATATGGTCAATTAATCTTTGACAAAGCAGAAAAGAATATTCAGTGTGAAAAAGACAGTGTCTTCAACTAATGGTGTTGGGAAAACTGGTCAGCTACATGAAAAAGGATGGAACTGGACCACTTTCTTACACCATACACAAAAATAAACTCAAAATGGATTAAAGACCTAAATGTGAGAATCAAAACTATAAACATCCTAGAATAGAGCACAGGGAATGATTTCTTTGACAATGACCACAGCAACATGTCTCTAGATATGTTTCCTAAAATATAAGCAAAAATAAATTATTGGGACTACATCAAAATAAAAGGCTTTTCCACAGCAAAGTACACAATTAACAAAAGTAAAAGACAATCAACTGAATGGGAAAAAATACTTGCAAATGACATATCCAATGAAGGGTTAGTATCCAAAATATATAAAGAACTTATAAAGCTCAACATATCAAAATGAATAATCCAGTTTAAAAATGAAAAGAAATGAAGAGACATTTCTTTGAAGAAAACATACAGATGGCCAACAGACACATGAAAAGATGCTCAACATCAACCACCATCAGGGAAATGGAAATCAAAACTACAATGATATGTCACCTCACACCTGTCAGGATGGGTAAAATTAAAAACACAAGAAACAACAGGCAAGGATGTGGAGAAAGGAACACTTTTACACTATCAGTGGGAATGCAAACTGGTGGAACCATTCTGAAAAACAGCATGGAGTTTCCTCAAAAAGTTAAAAATAGCACTACCCTGTGATCCAGTGATCAAACTACTGGGTATTTACCAAAAAAAAAAAAAGTGCTAATAAGAAGGGATACATACACCCTTATGTTTACTGCAGCATTATTTATAATAGACAAATTATGGAAGCAGCCAAGGGTCCATCGATAGATGAATGGATAAAAAAGAAGTGATATACAATGGACTATTACTCATCCATCAAAAAGAATGAAATCTTGCCATTTGCAATTACATGGATGGAGCTGGAGAGTATAATGCTAAGTGAAATAAGTCAGTCAGAGAATGACAAATACCATATGACTTCATTCATATGTGAAATATAACAAACAAAACAAGAAAGCGAAGGAGAATAAAAAGAGAGACAAACCAAGAAACAGGCTCTTAACTATAGAGAACTGATAGTTACTAGAAAGGAAGTGGGTGGGGAAATGGGTAAAATAGGTGATGGGACTGCACTTGTCATGATGAGGACTAGGTGATGTATAGAATCATTGAATCACTATATTTTACACCAAGACTAATACAACACTATGTTAACTATACTGTAATTAAATTAAATTAAATTAATGAAAAAAGAGCAACTAGCATATGCAAGAGACGTCCCCAGAGCTCTGTTTAGCAATGTATGAGCTGTGGGAAAGCTCTCCAGATCAGAGGGACTGGAAAATATCAGTTTATGTTCCCACCCCACCTTGAAAACTGAGGCAAGAGCAGGGTTCAGACACCATAATGGGTGGGTCTAGTCATCTCAGTGAGCTTGACACCAGTGAGCTCAGCATCCAGAAGCCTATACCAGCCCTAGTCATACTGGGTCACAGAGAAAGAAGCCAAATTTAACAGGGTCAAGGAACCATGAGAAACCTCTCTCCACCTCAACCTTAAAAGCCCAGACTTAAACAGGGTCTGGCCATTGTAGGAAGTGGGTCAGATTACCACAGAAAGCTTTTGACCTCAGCAAACCCATGGTCCTCAAGCCCACACCAATCCTGGTTATGCTGGGGCACAGAAAAAGGACTATGATTTAAAAGGGCTAAGGAATTGTGAGAATATTCTCTCCCTCTCTAGCATAAAATCCCAGACGAGGGCAGGGTCTGCTTCATGGTGAGCTTGTGACTTCAGCAAGCCTAGGCTCCATAAGCCCACACCAGCTGCCTTGTTTGTGGTGCTGGAGCAGAAGAAACAAAATGCAGTTTTCTGGGGATTTTTGAAATAATATTTTTTTTTACTTTTAAAAATATGTCTTCTTTTTTTCTTTTAGGACTTGTTTTTTTCTATATTGTGCTCTTTAAAAAAATTTTTTTATCTCCTTTTATTTCTTTTTAAATTTTTTTCATTTTCTTCCTTTCTTTTTTCTTATTGTTTGCTTTATTCTTTAAAAAGCCATGGCTTAAAAGAGTAACTAGTAAATATGGCCAGAGCTCCAGCCTGCCAGAAAATCACCAAGTACATATAGTCTGCCTAAGGGACACCATACACAAGACCATTTCTTCAACTTTAGGAGAAACACTCATGTTTTCTAACCCATAGGAACAAACACAAAATTTAACAGGAGGAGGAGACAGGATGTGCTCCAAAACAAAGAACCAGAAAAATGTTAGAAAAAGAACTAAATAAAACAGATAAGCCATATGCCTGATAAAGAATTTACACTAATAATCATAAAGATATTCCACGGGCTGGAGAAAAGAATGGAGGAACTCAGTGAGACCTTCAATAAGGATATAAAATGTTAAAAAGAACTAATCACGGGCACCTGGGTGGCTCAGTCAGTCAAGAGTCTGACTCTTGATATTGGCTCAGGTCATGATCTCAGGGTCATGAGTTCAAGACCCATGTCAGCTCTGCACTGACAGCATAAATTCTTGGGATACTTGGGATTCTCTCTCTCCTCTCTATCTCTGCCCCTCCCCCACACTTGCTCTCTCTCTCTCTCTCAAACAAATAAATAATTTTTTTTTTAGAAAAGAACTAATCAGACATACTAGAGGAAATCAACAACAACAAAATAAAACACCCACTAGAGGGAATCAACAATTGATTAGAGGATGTAGAAGAACATATCAGCGATGTGGAAGACAGGATAATGGAAAGCACACAAAGCTGAACAACAAAGAGAAAAAACTTAAAAATGAGGACAGATTAAGAGATCTTTTGAACAAAATTAAGGAAACAAACATTCAAATTATAGGGGTCCCAGAAGAAGAAGAAGGAGAGAAAGAGACACACATATACAACTTATTTGAAGAACTAATAATAAAAACTTCTCTAATCTGGGGAAGAAACTAGACATCCAAGTCCAGGAAGCACATAGAATTCCAAACAAGAAGAATCCAAGGAGGTCCACACCATGGCACATAATAACCAAAATGTCAACTGTTAAAGATAAAAAGGAGAATTTTAACAGCAGCAAGAGAGAAACAAAAAGTTACCTACAAGGGAAAACCCACAAGACTATCATCTAATTTTATAGCAGAAACTGCAGGACAGAAGGGAGTGGCATGATATATTCCAAGTACTAAAAGGAGAAACCTACAACTAAGAATACTCTATCCAACAAGGTTATCATTCAGATTTGAAGGAGAGATTAAAAAGTTTCCCAGACAAAAAATAGAGTTTATCACCACTAAACTAGCCTTACAAAAATGTTAGAGACTGCTTTAAGTGGAAAAGAAATTGCTATAACTGGAAATAGGAAAAATATCAATAAAAAGAGTTTTTTTCTTCTTCTCTGTGAATGTTTGAACTTAAATTACCACCCAATTAATATGGACTACTATTTTCTTAGAGTTTTACATATGAACATCATGGTAACCACAAACCCCAAATCTCTATTAGATGCAAACAAAAAAGAGAAAGAAAGCCAAACAAAACACTATACTTATCAATCACAATGACAGCAAAAATAGAAGAAATAACTACAAACAAGAAAACATATTTTAAAAATGGCAATAAGTGCATAGCTATTAAAAATTACTTTAAATGTAACTGATAAATATTCTGATCAAAAGAGTGGTGGAATGGATAAAAAAGCAACATCGATAAAACAGCATAGAGACCCCCCCCCCCAAATAAACACACATTTACATGGTCTAGACAAGAATATACAATGTGGAAAAGCCAGTCTTTTCAATAATGATGCTGGGAAAACTGGGCAGATACTTGCAAAAGAACAAAACTGGACTAATTTCTAACACCATGCACAAAAATAAATTCAAAATTGATTACACACGTAAGTGTGAGACCTGAAACCATACAAATCCTGGAACAGAACACAGGTAATATTTTCTATGACATTAGCCATAACAATATTTTTCTAGATATGTCTCCTAAGGCAAGAAAAACAAAAGCAAAAATAAACTATTGGGACGACATTAAAAGAAACAGCTTTTGCATACCCAAGGAAACCATCAACAATACTAAAAGACAAACTGCTGAATGGGAGAAGATATTCACAAATGATAGTATAGAAAATAAGGGATTAGTATTGAAAATCTATGAAGTGGCACAAAAACAGACACTCAGATCATTGGAACAGAATAGAGAACCCAGAAATGGACCCGCAAACGTATGGCCAACTAATGTTTGACAAAGCAGAAAAGAATATCTAATGGAGTAAAGACAGTCTCTTCAGCACATGGTGCTGGGAAAACTGGACAGTGACATGCAGAAAAATGAACCTGGACCACTTTCTTGCACTGTACACAAAAATAAACTTAAAATGGATGAAAGACCTAAATGTAAGACAGGAAGGCATCAAAATCCTCAAGGAGAAAGCAGGCAAAAACCTCTTTGATCTCAGCCGCAGCAACTTCTTACTCAACACATCTCCGGAGGCAAAGGAAACAGAAGCAAAAATGAACTATTGGGACCTCCTCAAAATAAAAAGCTTCTGCACAGCGAAAGAAACAATCAGCAAAACTAAAAAGCAACTGACAGAATGGGAGAAGATATTTGCAAATGATATATCAGATAAAGGGTTAGTATCCAAAATCTATAAAGAACTTATCAAACTCAACACCCAAAAAATAAATAATCCAGTGAAGAAATGGGCAAAAGACATGAATAGACACTTCTCCAAAGAAGACATACAGATGACTAACCGACACATGAAAAAATGCTCAACATTACTCATCATCAGGGAAATACAAATCAAAACCACAATGAAATACCACCTCACGCCTGTCAGAAAGGCTAACATTAACAACTCAGGCAACAACAGATGTTGGCAACGATGCAGAGAAAGAGGATCCCTTTGGCACTGCTGGTGGGAATGCAAACTGGTGCAGCCACTCTGGAAAATAGTACACAGTTTCCTCAAAAAGTTAAAAATAGAACTATCCTACAACCCAGCAATTGCACTACTAGGTATTTGTCCAAGGGATACAGGTATGATGTTTCCAAGGGACACATGTACCCCAATGTGTAGAGCAGCACTATCAACAATAGCCAAAGTATGGAAAGAGCCCAAATGTACATAGATGGATGAATGGATAAAGAAGATGTGGTATATATATACAATGGAGTATTACTTGGCAATCAAAAAGAATGAAATCTTGCCATTTGCAACTATGTGGATGGAACTGGAGGGTATTGTGCTAAGTGAAATTAGTCAGAGAAAGACAAAAATCATATGACTTCACTCATATGAGGACTTTAAGAGACAAAACAGATGAACGTAAGGGAAGGGAAACAAAAATAATATAAAAACAGGGAGGGGGACAAAACATAAGAGACTCTTAAAAATATGGAAAACCAACAGAGGGTTACTGGAGGGGTTGTGGGAGGGGGGGATGGGCTCAATGTGTAAGGGGCATTAAGGGATCTACTGAAATCATTGTTGCACTATATGTTAACTAACTTGGATGTAAATTTAAAAAAAAATTTTTTTAAAACAATAAAAAAGAAAATCTATGAAGAATTTATACAAATCAATGTGAAACAACCCAACAAAATCCCAAATAATTTGATTAAAAATGGGCAAAGGTCCTCAATAGATATTTTCCAAAGGAGACATACAGATAGTCAATAAACACATGAAAAGATGGTCAATGTCACTAATCATCAGGGAAATACAAAACAAAACCAAAATAAGCTATCACCTCACACTTGTTAGAATGGATAAAATCCAGAAGACAAGAAACAAGTGTTGGCAAGGATGTGGGGGAAAACAGGAACCTTTGTGGGGAAAAAATAAGAGCTGGAATGTAAACTCAATTCAGATTTCACAAACTTTCCCTCAACAGCACAATCTTTCCAGAGTAAAAGTAGAAGCCTCAATCCCTTCTAGGCAGACAGACATGCAGATACCTTCTCACAATACCAAATACTTCCAATTTGCTGGGAGTGAAAGTTTCAAAATATTTACTTTTGTGAAAAATTTGAAGTCTTAAGAAAGTTGTAATACCTGTATTATAAAGTTGTAAGAACCACTGTTTTGCCTGAAATCTACAACTCCATCATCTTTGTTCCCTCAAACATCTTGAACATGTTACAGTTTCTTAACACTACTTTCTGTTTAATGGTTTTTGAGATCATGTCATAATTATGCATTAATTAGTTTCCTAAGTCTCTTGTTCATGATCTTGAGACTCAATAATCTAAACACCAGTGAATTTCAGCTCTAAACTTCAATCAAGTAGATAGATTTTGGAAATTTCAAAGAGTAGTTCTAACCCTTCATATCACTTCACCAAAAACAAAACAACAGTTAGCACTTCTCCCACCCTGCCTGTCTAGTTAAGGAACGTCCACACTGCATACATTGACTTTTCTATATTCCTGCCAGGCTCTTTACAAACAAGGAAGACCAAGGAACATTTCACTAGTCTAAGAGATTATACCATTTAATTCTTAAAAAAATTTTTTTTAACATTTATTTATTTTTTGAGAGAGAGAGACACACACAGAGACAGAGCATAAGGTGGAGTGGGGCAGAAAGAGAGGAAGTCAGATTCCGAAGCAGGTTCCATGCTCAGAGCTGTCAACACAGAGCCCTATGCAGGGCTTGAAATCAGAAACCCCAAGATCATAACCTGAGCCAAAGTCGGATGCTTACCCGACTAAGCCACTCAGGCGCCCCTAATTCTAAAGGTATATTTAATACCTTTAATATGATATATTAAAGCGTACGATATATGCTCTCTGGTCTCTGATGTGTTCCTCCTGCATCATTGTGTCTAATCAGAGCTGAAGTGAACTCTAAATGACTCAGCTGTATTTGTAGGGAATAATGTATGTAGTAATCCACTTTGAGATTCAGAGGGAAACTACTGTCTGTGCACAAATAAGGAGTAGCCAGGAGTGACACTTAATGCAGAAGATTATTCTTATTGATCCTTTTCAGAAAAATAAAGCTTGTGTTCTTGGGTGTCAGAGGTGTACTGGTTCCTTTTAATCATGGAGACAAATGTGCTTACACACTTGTACTCAGAACAAATCCACTGCCTTGGAAAATCTAAACATACCAAATTGATCTTGATGACTGCAATGTTAATGCAGGGATCAGGGGGAGGGAGGGAGGAAGAGGAGAACCAACAATTTTTTTTTTAAAGACATTACACTTTCAATAACCTGGCTGAGTTATAGAATTCTTATGTAGAAAAAGAGCTTTTAGATTAGGAGAGATTTTTTTCCAGGTTTGTCTTTAATTCTCAGATCCAAGGTAAGCTAATTGAAAAGAAGCATGGATATTTTTCCTTCTCTTATGGTCAAATTACAGTAGGTCATTATTCAACCTCTTCCAAATATTCCAAGTTGTGTCGAAAATGTAATCTTGTTTGTAAGGCATCAAGAGATGCTCAGATGCAGAAACGGAAGCAGGTTCTAATAATAACTAAATTCATAACACTTCTTTTCCAGGCTGCCTATTTAACAATGGACTGCTATGTACCTTCACACATTCTTTTGATTTTTAAAGTTACTTTAAGGTTAGTTCACTATCTTTTTTCCTTCTCACTCATCTTTCATATATTATACGTGCATGTAATTATTTATTGCATATTAAATACTTTATTTTTGTTTCCCTCCAATCCTTACTAATACAAACACACACATCCACATATTTCCATTCACACTGACTCATGTTTTCCCCTTTACTATGCAGTCAGAATTTTTGAAATGATAGTGGCAAAAGCATCTGATATTCACTGTCTTCAAATCATTACTTTTCATCTTTCCTGAGTATCCAGAAATCTGAATTCTATCTGACACATTGTCCAAACTATTCTTACAAAGGAACTGAGCTCTTAATTTTTGACCATTTGGCTTACTCTCAGAAAGGTGGATATTATTTTGATGTTTACACCTTCTACAATATTTCATCTCCCTTTGGAATCTGTGGTATCACTTCATCTGGCTTTCCTTTGGAATTATTCAGACTTATGTATTTTGTTCTCTGCTCATTCTGTCTCTTACCTACATTCCACTTTGCTTTCAGATTTTCTCATATTCTTACACTTTAAGAAATCAAATGCATGGCATTGGCGCCTTTTTTTTTTTTGTAGTTTCAAGTTTTTATTTAAATTCCAGTTAGTTAACAGGGCGTCTGGGTGGCTCAGTCACTTAAGCATCCGACTTGAGCTCAGGTCACGATCTCATGGCTCCTGAGTTTGAGCCCCGCGTCGGGCTCTGTGCTGACAGTGAGGAGCCTGGAGCCTGCTTCGGATTCTGTGTGTGTCTCTCTCTCTGCCCCTCCCCTGCTCATGCTCTGTCTCTGTCTCAAAAATAAAAACATTAAAAAAAATTTAAATTCCAGTTAGTTAACATACAGTGTTTTGTTAGTGTCATGTGTAGGATTTATTGATTCATCACCTCCATACAATACCCAGTGCTCATCACAACAAATGCCCTCCTTAATACCCATCACCCATTTAGCCCAACGCCCCATCTACCTCCCCTCCAGCAAACTTCAATTGGTTCTCTATAGTTAAGAGACTGCTTTAGGGTTTGCTTTGCTCTTTTTCTCCCCGTATTCATCTGTTTTGTTTCTTAAATTCCACATATAAGTAAAATCATAGGGCATTTGTCTTTTTCTGACCCATTTTACTTAACACAATACTCCCCAGCTCCATCTATGTCCTTGCAAATGGCAAGATTTCATTCTTTTTTTAAGGCTGGAAATTATTCCATTGTATATATATGTACCACTTCTTTATCCATTCATCAGTCGATGGGCATTGGGCTCTTTCCACAATTTGGCTATTGTTGATAGTGCTGCTATAAACATCAGAGTGCATGTGTCCCTTCAAATCAGTAATTTTGTATCCTCTGAGTAAATACTAGTATAATTATTGGCTCATAGGGTATTTCTATTTTTAACTTTTTGAGGAACCTCCATGCTGTTTTCCAGAGTGGCTGGACCGGTTTGCATTCCCTCCAACAGTATAAAAGTGTTCCCCTTTCTCCACATCCTTGCGAACATCTGTTGTTTCTTATGTTAATTTTAGCAATACTTAGGGGTATAAAGTGATATCTCATTGTAGTTCTGATTTGTATTTCCCTGATGATCAGTGATAGTAAGCTTCTTTTCATCTGTCAGCCATCTGGATGTCCTCTTTGGAAAAATGTCTTATTCATGTCTTCTGCCCATATTTTAACTGGGTGGTTTTTGCGTGTTCAATTTTATAAACAAGTTTTTTATAGATTTTGGATACTAACCCTTTATCAGATATGTCATTTGCAAATCTCTTCTCCCATTCTGTAAGATGTCTTCTAGCTTTGTTGATTGCTTCCTTCGCTGTGCAGAGGCATTTTGTCTTAATGGAGTCTGAATATTTTATGTTTGTTTTTGAATCCCTTGCCTCAGGGGACCTTGCTAGTAAGAAGTTGCTACAATGTCAAAGAGGTTACTTCCTGTGCTCTCCTCTAGGATTTTTATGGTTTCCTGTCTCACATTTAGGTTTTTCATCCATTTTGAATTTATTTGTGGGTGTGATGTAAGAAAGTGATCCACTTTCATTCTCTCACATGTTGCTCTCCAGTTTTCCCAACACCATTTGTTGAGGAGACTACCTTTTTGCCATTGGATGTTGTTTCCTGCTTTGTCAAAGATTAGTTGACCATATAGTTGTGGGACCATTTCTGGGTTTTTCCATTATGTTCCATTGATCTATATGTCTCTTTTTGTACCACACCGTCTTGATCACTACAGCTTTGTAATATAACATGAAGTACAGAATTGTGATGCCTTCTGCTTTTCTCTCTCTCAAGACTGCATTATCTATTCGGGGTCTTTTGTGCTTCCGCACAAATTTTAGGATTCATTGTGCTAGCTTTAGGAAATGCTTGTGGTATTTTGATAGGGATTGAACTAAATGTGTAGATTGCTTTGGGTAGTATAGACATTTTAACAATATTTGTTCTTCCAAGCTAAGAGGGTGAAATGTTTTTCCATTTCTTTGTGTCCTCTTCAATTTCTTTCATCAGTGTTTTACAGTTTCCAGAGTACAGGTCTCTCATCTTTTTGGTTAGGTTTATTCCCAGGTATCTTAAGGCAATTGTAAATGGGATTGATTCTTTGATTTCTCTTTCTGCTGCTTCATTACTGGCAGACAGAAATGCAATAGATCTCTGTATGTTGACACTGTATACTGCAACTTTACCGAATTCATGTATCCGTTCTACCGATTATTTTTGGTGGAGTCTTTTGGGTTTTCTATGTAAGTTTCATGCCATTTGCAAATAGTGAAACTTTGACTTCTTCCTTGTTGGTTTGGATGTTTTTTATTTCTTTTTGTTGTTTGATTGCTGTGGCTAGGACTTCAAGTACTCTGATAAATAACAGTGGTGAGATGGAACATCCTAGTCTTGTTCCTGACCACAGAGGAAAACCTCTCAGTTTTTCCCCATTGAGCACGTTATTAGCTATGGGCTTTTCATATATGGCCTTCATGATGTTGAGGTATGTTCACTCTAGCCCTACTTTGCTGGTGGTTTTTATCAAGAATGGATGCTTTACTTTGGCAAATACTTTTTCTGCATCTATTGAGAGGATCGTATGGCTCTTCTTCTCTCATTAATGTGATGTATCACATTGATCGATTTGTGAATATTGAACCACCCTTGCAACCGGAAATAAATCCCACTTGATGGTGGTGAATGATTCTTCTATGTACTGCTAGATTCTATTTGTAATATGTTGTTGAAAATTTTTGCATCTATGTTCATCAGGGTTATTGGCCTATAGTTCTCTTTTTCAGTGGAGACTTTGGGTTTGGAACCAAAGTAATGTTGGCCTCATAGAATGAGTTTGGGAGTTTTCTTTCCATTTCTATTTTTTGGAATAGTTTAAGAATAGGTATTAATCTTTTTTTTAATTTTTTTTAATGTTTATTTATTTTTGAGACAGAGAGAGACAGAGCTTGAACGGGGGAGGGTCAGAGAGAAAGGGAGACACAGAATCCGAAACGGGCTCCAGGGTCTGAGCTGTCAGCACAGAGCTCGACACGGGGCTCGAACTCATGGACTGCGAGATCATGACCTGAGCCGAAGTCAGATGCTCAACTGACTGAGCCACCCGGGTGCCCCAGTATTAATCTTCTATAAATGCCTGGTGGAATTCCCCTGGGAAGCCATCTGGCCCTGGACTTTTGTTGGGAGATTTTTGATTAGCGATTCAATGTCTGCTGATAGTCTGTTCAATTTTTCTATTTCTTCCTATTTCAGTTTTGGTAGTTTATATGTTTCTAGAAATTTATCCATTTCTTCCAGATTGCCCAGTTTGTTGGCATATAATTTTTTACAATATTCTTATAATTGTATTTCTGTAGTATTGGTTGTTATTTCTCCATTCTCATTACTGATTTTGAGTCTTTTTTCTTTTTGATAATTTGGCTAGGGGGTTATAAATTTTATTAGTTCTTTCAAAGAACCAGCTATGGTTTCATTGATCTGTTCTACTAGGGTTTTTTGTTTGTTTCTCTATCATTTATTCGTGCTCTAATTTTTATTATTTCCCTTCTGTTGGCTTTATGTTTCTTTTGCTCTATTTCTAGCTCTTTTAGGTGTAATGTTAGGTTATGTATTTGAGATTTTTCTTGCTTCTTGAGGTAGGCCTGTATTGCTATATACTTCCCTCTTATGACCACTTTTGCCATATCCCAAAGGTTTTAGACCATCGTGTTTTCATTTTCATTTGTTTCCATATACTTTTTAATTTTTTTCTTTAATTTCCTTGTTGACCCACTCATTTGTAGGATGTTCTTTAAATATCTATGTATTTGTGTTCTTTCCAATTTTTTTCTTGTGGTTGACATCAAGTCATACCAATGTGGTCTGAAAATATGCATAACTTGATCTCAACCTTTTTGTACTTGTTGAGACCTGATTTGTGACCTAGTGTGTGATCTATTCTGGACAATGTTACATGTGCACTTGAATAGAATATATATTCTGCTGCATTAGAATGAAATGTTCTGGATGTATCTGTTAAGCCCATCTGGTGCAGTGTGTCATTCAAAGCCATTGTTTCCTTACTGGTTTTCTGCTTAGATGATCTATCCATGTAACTGGGGCATTAAAGTCCCCTATTACTGTATATTATCAATGGGTTCCTGTATGTTTTTATTGTTTCATATATTTGGATTCTTCTAAGTTGGGGACATAAATATTTACAATTATTAGATCCTCTTGTTGGATAGACTCCTTTTTTATGATATAGTGCTCTTCTTTATCTCCTGTTACAGTCTTTTGTTTAAACTCTAGTTTGTCTAAGTATGGCTACTCTAGTTTTTATGTTCATTAGCATAATAAATGGTTCTCCATCCTCTCAGAATCTGAAGCTGTCTTTAGGTCTAAAATGAATCTCTTGTAGGCAGGATACTGATTGGCTTTTTTTTTTTCATCCATCCTGACACCTAAGTCTTTTTTTTGGAGCATTTAGTCCATATACATTCAGAGTAATTATTGATAAATATGAATTTAGTGCAATGTTATTTCTTGTTTTGTCATTGTTTCTGCATAATTTCTCTGTTCCTTTTTAGTTTTTCCCACTGAAAGAGTCACCTTTACTATTTCTTGCAGGGCTAGTTTAATGGTCATGAGTTCCTTTAGTTTTTGTTTGTCTTGGAATCTCTGTGTCTCCTATTCTGAATGGCATCCTTGCTGGATAGAGTATTCTTGGCTGCATATTTTCTTCTCTTTAGCACATTGAATATGCCATGCTACTCACTTCTGGCCTGTCAGGTTTCTGAGGAGAGATCTGCTGCTTACCTTATTTGTCTTCCTTTGTAAGTTAGGGATGTCTTTTGTCTTGCTGCTCTTAGGATTTTTTATTTTGCAAATATAACTATGATGTGTCTTGGCACTGGGCTGATTTTGTTGATTTTGATGGGAATTCTCTGTGCTTCCTGGATTTGGAAGTCTGTTCCCTAACCCAGATTAGGGAAGTTTTCAGCTATAATTTCCTCAAATTAACCTTCTGCACCCTCTTCTCACTTCTTTGGCCACTTCTAGGATATAAATGGTACATTTCATGGAGTCACTGAGTTCCCTAAGTCTACTTTTGTAATCCAAGATTTTTCCTTCCCTCTTTTGATCAGCTTCATTATTTTCCATAATTCTATTTTCTGTATCATTTATTGGTTCCTCTGATTCTTCAGCCCTTGTGGTCTTTGCATCCAGTTGGTTTCAAATCGTGGTTGCTGCATTTTTCATTTCAGCCTGATTAATTTTAAGCCATTTTATCTCTGTGGTAAGAGACTCCCTGGTGTCTTCTATACTTCACTCAAGCCCAGCTAGTACCCTCGTGATAGTTGTTTTAAATTCTGCATCAGTCATATTAAATATTTTTCTATTAGATCCCTAGCTGTGACCTTTTCTTGTTCTTTCTTTTGGGATGAATTCTTCCATCTTGACATTTCATCTAGGTCTCTGTCTTTGTGTTAGGAAAGCCTGCTATGTTTCTTACTCCTGAGAGTAATGGCTTTATGGAGAAGACGTAATATAATAACCAGGGCCTGAACTTCAGGATGTCACTTCAGGATATAAGTGTGTGCTATACACACTCTGCTGCTGTGTTCTAGCTGCTTTATCCTTTATCCAGGTCAGTTCTCTGCAGAGTTTCTCCTTGTCTGCAGTGGGGAGTGCTTGGACATTGGCCAAAATGTGGCAAATTTTAACTAGGTGTGCTTTGATCTGCTAGTTAAAAGAAACCTGATGCTATTTCCACTAGAGCTGAAGCTTTGCAGAGAACCCTATGGTCAGTAGACATGATGTGTGCAGGGGTTTGTGCTGGTTTTCTGGGGGAGGCTTCTGTTGCACTGGTTCTCAGGCACACTTCCAGCAGAGCACGGGGGGCAGGGCTTGGTGTAAGCAATTTAGGCAACCAGTGTTGGTGCTTTGATGTTTATTGAAATTAGTTTATGCTAAGAGGCAGGGGAGGCAAATGGCACTAGCCATCTCCTTTGTCCATGGAGAGAGGATCTCATGTTTGCTACTATCATGGAAGCCCTCCCAGAAGAGCGAAGCATTTCCCCTCATGTACTGTAGATGTTTTTCAGATCACTGTAGTCACGCTGTCTGTATCCGGGTGGATTGCCTGCCTGGACTAGTGCAGTGCACTTTGGGCAATATCCCAACCAGACCAACTGAGTTTTAAAACTCTAAACTTTAGGGGCCTGGTGTGGAGGGGACCTGCACTGGTCCTTCCGGATGAGGGTCTTGCTGTGGTGGGACTGATGCAGGTTTGACCCAGAAGGGTGGCTGCACCAGATCATAGGAGTGTGGGGTTTGGAGCAAAGCACACTAAACAGCCAGAGTCCAGGTTAGCTGCCCTCAACAGTTGTTGCCATGCCTATGCTGAGGGATGGGGGAGGGAAATGGCACCCACCAGATTCTTTGTCCCCAGAGAGGTAATGCCACCTTTCTCAATGTGCTCCAAGGAAGGGGACCCATCTCTCCCAGTGTGTCTCTGGTGATACACAAATTGCACCCTCTGTCCCTGTGTTACCTGCCTACTGACTCTAAAGGAGCACTGAAGCACCTTCAGGGCTCTATACCAGCCATACCACAGACCTCTAAAACTCCATTTTTTGAGCTACATATGTTGCAATACCCATGAAAATCGGCCCCTCTCGTTTTCCCTGTTAATGGCTTTGGGGAAGTGTTTTCCTTGTGCTATCTCCTATGCACTCCTCTCTCTCTCTCTGTCTTCCTACAACCAGGGCAGGCCCCCTTCCCTCCATACCACTCCTGATCCATTTCTTCTCAAACCATGTCTCAGTACCTCCTACCTTCTACAATGTGGCCTCCTCTCTTGCTCTAGCTATGCAATGTGTTCAGTCAGTTCTCAGATTGATTGCTTGGGTATTCAGAATGATTTGGTATTTATCTAGCTGTGTTCAAGGAACAAGGCAAGCCTAGGATCCTCCTATTCCTCTGCCATCTTAGCTCCTCCTCTCACAATTGGCCTTCTCTTGAATGCTAGACATCTATTAAAAAGTGTTTGTATGTTTCACACTTAACTTCATACTTAATATCTCCACATTTTAACTCTCCAAATTCTCTCTAAACCTGCACACTCCTCAGTGCATTTCCGCTTACAGTCAAAGGCCAAGCTCTTCAGCCAGTTGTCTTATAATTCTTTGAGTCATGCCTCTTTTTAATCTGTGCACTCAATAACTCATATAGCTTCTGTGTTTACAATATCCATCACTTCCACTTCCCAATGGTTCATCACCTCCTCCCTTGGACCTGGATTATTAAAAAAGCTTCCTAGTTTACTTCAGTGTTTCTTTTCTCCTCACCACTATTATCCTTATACTTATTGCCAAGATATGACTGCCAAGTATAGAACTCCTACAAAAGATGCCATACCTCAGAAGCACCGTTTACATGGCAGAAATTATAATTTTTTACATTTATTATGGCAAATTTCCAGCAATTATTTGTTCTAACAAAATAAGTACATTAAAAACAACTTTTGCAATATATGGAAGGAAAGGACTTAAGGAAGGAATGTTTTTACTAATTTGCACCCAGTGTCATATGGAATAATTGGCCTTGAATAAAATTGGCTTTCTAGAACATTGATTGAGTTGTTCCACTTCTCCAGTTAGGCCTTAAATTCCTATTTTAAGATAGTCTAAGTGGTACAAAGTCCCAGGTACTGATCCAACTTTTACCCAAGTACATTTTTCATATCTACCTTGTGCTTCAGCCCCACTGTAAGGATTTGTTGGCATAATTTTATTTTACCTACTTGAATTTTCTTCATCCCCTCCCCCTCTCTTCTCTGCTTATCAAAATGCAGATTAGGCAACAAAAGCAAAAATAAACACGCGGGGTTACACCAAACTAAAAAGCTTCTGCACAGCAAAGGATACCATCACAAAATGAAAAGGCAACCTACTGAATGGAAGAAGATATTTGCAAATTATATATTAGAGATTAATATCAAACTATATAAGGAACTTCTACAACTCAATAGCAGAAAAACAATCTGATTATAAGTTGGGCAGAGGATCTGAATAGACATTTTTTTCAAAGAAGAAATAGAGATGGCCAACAGGTACATGAAAAGATGCTCAACATCACTAATCATCAGAGCAATGCAAATCAAAACCACAATGAGATATCATCTCACTTATTGGAATAGCTAGTATCAAAAATACAAGAAATAACACATGTTGACAAGGATGTGGAAAAAAGGACACCCTGTGGAGTGTAAGTAATGTAAATTGGTATAGCTACTACAGAAAACAGTGTGGAGATTTCTCAAAAAATTAAAAAAAGAACTACTCTATGATCCAGAAATTCTACTTCTGGATACTTATCCAAGGAAAACAAAAACACTTACTTAAAAATATATATTTGCTCCCATGTTCATTGCAGCATTATTTACTATAGCCAAGATATCGTAACAACTTAAGTGACAGATAAATGGATAAATGAATATATATGTACATGTACACACATCGGTATTCTCAAAAAGAATGAAATTTTTTCCATTTGCAAGAACATGGATAGAGCTTAAGGGCATAATGGTAAGTGAACTAAGTCACACAAAGAGAAACAAATATCATATGATGTCACTTACACGTGAAATCCAAAGAAGAAAGAGGAAGAAAAGAAAAAAAACAAGGGAATGAACTCCTGGATACAGAGAACTTATTGGTTACTGCCAGAGGCAGGGTGTATGGAAAATGGGTAGGGGAGTCTAAAGGTACACACTTCCTGTTATAAAATAAATAAGTCCTGAGGAAGTAATGTACAACAGAGTGACTATAGTTAATAACACTGCATTGCACATTTGAAAGTTGGTAAAGGAGTAGATCTTACAGGCTCTCATCACAAGAAAACAATTTTAACTCTGCATGGTAAGGGATGTTAACTAGGCTTACTGTGGTGAAAATTTCACAGATTATACAAATACAAAATCGTTATGTTGTATGCCTGAAACTAACAAAATGTTATATGTTAATTATACCTCAATAGGAGTGGTTAAAAAAATGTAAGCCAAAATTCACCTTTCTGATTCGATACTGCCTGGTAGCTTTGATTAATTTAGTTCCTAAGCATTTATATTTAACATTATAATACTTTGTTTGTTTGTTTGTTTATTTATTTATAATAAATATAACTGTACAGAACTTACTTATGTAACAGGTTAAATGTAACACATAGGTTGAATCATGTGAAATTGCCTTAAAAAAAAAAAGTCAACTATTGGCACTTTCATATGGCCCAAAGTATTGTTTTTCCATTTTTAAGTAAAACCATCTTGTATATATTATTTACCCATTAAACCAGGGATCTGTTTTTGTATGATTTATGGATCCTAGAATAGTTTTTACACTTTAAATCATTGTAAAACAATAAGAAAGAACATGAGGTAAAGACTATATGTGGCCCACAAAGTCTAAAATACGTATAGCTGGGCCATGTGCAGAAAAGTTGGCAGACTCTTGCACTAAACCACTACCAAATGGGGGGAGATCCTTGTGTCACCAACATGGCACAGTGCTTGAGACTCCCTAAGTGCTTTTCAAACTTAACCAAGAGATTGATGAATTTCCTAAGAAAAAACATAAGGTGAACATGGTCCTAGTTTTTTTTTCCTCAATGAAACCTTTTTGGGAAAGAAAAAAAAAAAAAGGAATTACAAATATTCTCACTTTGAGCACTCTTTGCAGCTCACCCAAACATCGATATCCAAAACTATTATAGTCAAATGATATAGAGCAAGGGTTTTCTTATGCTGCCAGCAACAAGGCCACTGGGTCGGAGTTATCTGTCAGTAATCCAAATAAATCCTGACGGCAACTAGAGGTAGTGGTGGGAGAGGATGTGTGAGACATGGTGCTGCTTAATAGCGTTAACATTTGTTGACATTCGAAGTCCTAAACAAAAACAAAACAAAACAAAAATCTCTTCCTGAACTGCATCATTGCAAAGTGCTTAAAAAACTTTGTCCAAGAGCCCAGGCGCTTCATCACTGGCCACATTCCCGCTGAAGAAATGGTCTAGAGACGATTGCTCTTAAATCAAAAAAATGCAAAATTGTACTTGGCAGCCATAACGCAGGGGAGAAAAATTCCCCTTGGAACAACAGCCTTTTCCTCTATTTTATACACTCACATATCCTCTTGCTTTTTACTATCATGTTTGGTATATCCTGACAGCTTAGAGAAAAGGGATCTTTTTCGCAGTCTTTTTGAAAATGGGGTCTTCTGAAATCGTTTGGTAAATTAAATTCATCCCTTCACAGTTAACCTCAAAAGGTAGTGTTGTTGGTATTTTCACTAAGACATTTAAGAAGTGCTTTGGAAATGTAGAATTATCGAAACACTCATTTCCTGTTTTAGTTCTGTGTCATATCACAGCTGTGCTCAATTACGGCTTTTTGAAAAGCAGCAGACAGAAAACAATGTCTTTTCCCCCTCTATTCTTTGTAATTCTTCAAAATAAATAAATAAACAAACACACAAACCCAACACTTTCAATTGGAACCCCCTCGTCCAATGCTTTTAGAAGTACAGACATCTTAAAGTATCATTTCTGAGCAATAGAAAAAAATAGCTTATTTCTAACTATACAACATAGTGTAGGGAAGCTCTTTATTTCCAACTGTGTGCCAGAGTTGCTAGTTTCTTATTGAATGTCTTAACTGCCAAACTAAGTCATTTTAAACTCACCATGAAAAGCTGTTTCACATTGCAAATACAATAGGGTTTCCGGACTAGATATACAAGGTAGAATCCTCCTCATGAAAGTAAACAGCAGGAGAAATTCAGAGGAGCTACATCTCTCCGTCCAAGTTCAGGAGTTTATCCAAAATACTAACCAATGTAGATCTCTTAGCTATTGTTTGGCCTTTATTCCTGACGCACAAAACTCAATCACTGGACTACAGAACAAGAGCCAAACCCTTTAGCATAACATCTAAGATTTTTCAATTGGTTCATTATGTTTCAAGCCCAATGCGTGCATTTTAGGACTGATCTCATTGACCTCTGAACAGAATTTGATAGGATTAACCACTCCTTATAACTTAGAATATATTTTCTTTGCAGTGTAACACAGACAGAATTTCCCTCTATCCCTTTCTTTTTAAAATCTTTTGTATTTATTTGTTCTTTTTCTTTAAATCTCTGAAATGTTAGTAATAGTGGAGAGAGAGAGAGATGGGTCCTGAGGCTGCTTCTATTATCACTGCATACTTTCCTTCACTCATATATTAATTAATCTTCCTACGTCTTCAGTTACCTTAGTGGTTAAGACTGCTGACACTGGGACCAAGCTGTTTGGATTCAGTCCTGGCTCTGTCACTTACTATCCTCTCCTTGCCTTTGTTTCTTATCTATAAAATGGGAATAACATTAATTAGCATCTACATGAAAGGGTTATTGTGAGAATTACAGACTTAGTATGCGTAAAGTATTTAAATAGCAACTACGTCATAATATGTTCTAAATGAGCACTCAGTGTCCTTCTCATTATTGTATTTATGTTGGAGTCTTACTAATTTTATTCTGTCAGCTCAAAACTCTCCCCGATTCCTAAAACTACCACATCCAGCTGATGATATTTCCTCTCAGGGGTCACACAAACTCTGAAGACTTAACACTTCTAAAAACTACCCTGTTCGGGGCACCTGGGTGGCGCAGTCGGTTAAGCGTCCGACTTCAGCCAGGTCACGATCTCGCGGTCCGTGAGTTCGAGCCCCGCGTCGGGCTCTGGGCTGATGGCTCGGAGCCTGGAGCCTGTTTCCGATTCTGTGTCTCCCTCTCTCTCTGCCCCTCCCCCGTTCATGCTCTGTCTCTGTCCCAAAAATAAATAAATGTTGAAAAAAAAAATTTAAAAAAAAAATAAAAAAAAATAAAAACTACCCTGTTCTCATCTACCAGTCCCACTTTGCTCCTTTCTCTGAGAACTATAGCTCATGTTAACTACCACCAACCCAAGTGCTTAAGATGAGGAATTGCGCATCCAACCTGCCAACTTTTTATTTCTCTCCACATCAAATCCATCACCAAATCCTGTTAATCCTAGGTCCTCTGAGGACTCAAATTCTTTCACTTCTTTTGAATACTACTTGTCACAACCCTGTATTGAACCACCTCAACTTATTATAGTCCTTCCTTTTTAACAATGTTGCCTCTGACTCTTTCAAATATTATCTGATTTCCATTCTATAATCTACACCCCAGCAACAGCAAATATTCTAAATCTGGTCAATGTCCATTTACGTCCAATGGCTTCTCATTGCCTTCAGGATGAAATTAAGTGTCCTTATCATGACTAACCATATCCTTCAGGGTATTCATTGATGACATCTCCAGCCTAATTCTACATAACTATCCCTTCATTCTACGCTATACTCAGCTTAGGCTGAAATCTATCCAGTTCCCTATCCTGTCTTTGGCTTTTAGACTTTTGTATGATTTCTTCTCTGCCTGAAACACTGTATTGTACACCAGTTTGCCTCAGGGGAGATGTAATGTTTCCAGGAAGCTTTCTCAACATACCAGGTCCCAATTAGGTGTTCTTTATCTAGGTATCTCATAACACGTTATATGATTTGGCAGTTTTTCTTTCTGAAATGTTATTACTGTGAAGGCAGGAACTGAATCATCTCCCTATTCATAGCACTTAACACACTGCCTGGCATATAGTAAGCATTCAAAAGATTTGTGATGAATGAAGGAATAAATGAACATGTGAATACATATATTGTTTATCACACACCTTATGTTTCATCCATGTCAAAACTTGGTTCTCTCCACACCTATATTAAGACCTCTTCTGATTTTTTTCCTAGTATATGTAAACGTAAGTGAATTAAACTTCTAAAGCAAGTAACATCTATAACATACTGTACATGACACAAATGTAAAGTGTTATCATTCGTTAATACAACAGATTTATGATGGAAAATGTATTTGGGATAATGGCAAGGATTCCAAATTCTGTAAATCTTGGCCTTTCCTGTATTCATGCAAAATCT
This sequence comes from Lynx canadensis, assembly GCF_007474595.2. Classification (NCBI taxonomy): domain Eukaryota; kingdom Metazoa; phylum Chordata; class Mammalia; order Carnivora; family Felidae; genus Lynx; species Lynx canadensis. Next base: position 20,815,082 of record NC_044311.2, on the reverse strand, counting down.
TCCTTGATTGTAGGTAACCACAGCATCTTTGACATTAATCTGAGCTTCTTATGAGATTTTCAGTTCTTTCTGATTTCTGGTTTCTGTCCTGATTAGCCTATGAAATCTGGACTTTGTTGATTCTAATACCAACAAACTAAGTATCTTATATTAAAAGGAAAATGAATCAAAATACATGAAATGAACATGTGGCCAAGATAGTACTTAGATGTCCAAGGCCTGTCAATACTTATGAGAGATAAGAGAGCTGGAAGATATTTTTAGACATCATCAAGTCCAACCCACTTATTCTGTAGATGAAGACAGCTACTACTTGGCCAGAGAAGGTAAGCAGACACAAATTCCTAAGCTACTTATTAGCAGAGCTGGGTTTGAATTTGTTCAGTCCTGAGCACTTTCTACTCACTCATGACTTAGCAGAACTTTCACATAAAGCTTTAGAGGACTCTAAATTAATTTTCACCAGGAATAGTCATTGATTACTAAAAAAGATTCACAGGTAACACTGGCTGTGAAACTGCTGAAGGAAATACCATTGTAATCATTCTTCATACCTCCTGTCTACTTTTAAAGAATTTCTCAGACTTGATGTCAGAATGTACTCTCTTGGCTCAAGTGGGAGTGAGGTAGAAAACTTAGTGGGTTAGGCTACAGAGAGGAACAAAAATGTGGCAAGGGTGAAGCAAAGTGGCAAATAAGCAATAAATGAAACCACCAGTATTTTGGAAAAATTTTAAGAGTCCTTTTGTAAGATGTATTGTTCAGTTTTATCTAGTTCTCTTTATAACCCTGATTCCCTATACTTCTAAGGGTTAGAAAAGGGGGGACTTTTGATTACTAAAGGTCAAAAGAAATATATTCCTATTATTTCTTTCCTCATCTCATAAGATTCTCTGAGGAATATGGTTGTCAGTGCAAGTTTAGAATTTTTATGTAGATTCCTGCCTATACCACATGTGGGGTTTTTTTTATGTTTATTGATTTTGGAGAGGGGGGTAGGGGCAGACAGAGAGATGGAGATACAGAATCTGAAGCAGACTCTAGGCTTTGAGTTGTCAGCACAGAGCCTGACACAGAGCTCGAACCCACAAACCTCAAGATCATGACCTGAGCTGAAGTCAGATGCTTAACTGAGCCACCCAGGCACCCCTCCACATGTGTTTTTTAACTGATCTTTTATTCTCAGGTCTCAGATCCACTATATATTCTATCCTACAACCATATTTTTTTTTCCAAACCACAAGGCTGCTCATAATGGTACACTTTGATGATCTTAATAAATCACATCTCCCGGTATTTTTGGTTACTGTTTGAAACCCATACATTTTAATGCTGTTGTTATCGAACAATAGATAACAAATATTGGTCATACCATTTCTCAGCATAAACTGATCTGAAAGATTTCTCTGTTGTCTATAATCCTTTACTTGACAGGCATTTATTCTCCAGCCTCAACTTACCCTTCTAGCCTCCTTTTCTCTCAAAACTTCACTCCTCCACTCCTTCTTCCCTATTTTACCTCAGTATATCTAAACTCTCATACTCCTTTGCCCATTAATGCCAGCACACCCTGAACATGTTTCACACTGTTCATCAACTCCTTCCAACTGAAAAGCATTGCCTCCTGGACAGCTCTTCAAGAAAATAATCCAAGAGACCTCAAAGAACAGCTTTAATTCAATGAGTTTTCATAAAAAGTACCTAATCTTTAAGAGCTTAAAAAGAAAAAATCCCTTATCTCTTGGCATTCTAAGACCATCTCCATCTCTTAAGGACACATTCATTATTAAACAACTCATGATACTAATGAATAAACGTTGAATGCAAAATCTTCCCCCCCCCCTTTGAAGGAACTTTCCAATTCAGTTCTTCAATTCAGCACATTTTATCTCTGTAGGTAGAATCCTTGGGGAGCCAGTTTATAATCGGAGGGTAGTGTCAGCAGTATGAGATTAGAACGTGGTGTTAGGACATTGATGGCTCTAATGTCCCTAGATCAACTCGGTCAGATTTGTTCTTCTCCACAATGAAAAGTCACAGGTGAAACTGTTGTGTTCAACACCTCTCCTTGGGCAGAGTTTTCAGGGACTCTGCCAATGTCCTCTCTGAATTCTCATGTCCCTCACTTCCATAGGTGACCAACACATTCTCTTTTAGCTATGTTTTTTACCTTTCTTTACATTTTATTTTAGTGCCACTGACCCAGTGACAATCTCATTAAGATGACTTTATAGACCAATGCATGGATGGATATATATATCTATATATATATAATGTGCTTGAATATGCATATATACTATGCATATACATATATATTACACAATATATAAAGTGCATATTTTTAACAAAGAGGACCCTTTTGTTTTCCTGTGCTTCAGTCACTGTACGAAAATTACTTTGTCCCATACATTGACCTCATTGCTTTAGTATATATTTTTGAAACTCTGTTATAGTTATTCTGTACAATATGACCTTATTTTCAGTAAAAATATTTTTTATATAAAAGATACTCATATCTATTAGAAAAAAATAGTCAATCACTGATGAGACTTTCTCAATAAGTTGTCATATAATCTAAAATTTCCATCATTATACTTCTTGTTGATTGAATTCAGACAGATTAAAGTGTTACTTTAAATAGAGGGGAAAATTAACATTTATTGAAAACTTACTAAGTGTGAGATTTTTTTATATCAATTTTTCCCTTAGTATTCAAAAGTAGCAATAGGTAAAAATAGAATAAGGCAGAAAGAGAATATGTATGCCCTAGGAAGTTGAAGATCAGAAAGAATAAATAGCCCATGTTATGTAGCTGGGAAATGTTATAACAGATTTTAAAACCAGGTTTTTAGAAGGCTAGGTGGCTTAGTTGGTTATGTGTCTAACCTTGGCTCAGATCATGATCTCACAGTTTGTGAGTTTGAGCCCCACATCAGGCTCTCTGCTGTCAGTGCAGAGCCCTCTTTGGATTCTGTCTCCCTCTCTCTCTCTCTCCTCTGTGCTATCTCTGTCTCCCTCTCAAAAATAAATAAAACATTTTTTAAAAATTAAAAAAAAACAGGTTTTTACACAAAGTTTCACTATTTTGGGGTCTCCAGAGAAATGGAAGGAAGAAAGGTATATTTAAGAAGCTAAACTGTAACTGGATTTATGTTTTCTGTTATATAAAGGTTTTGGAGTTTGCATAAGAGAATAAAGAAGCTAAAAGACAGCCTTCGTGGAGCTACTTCACGGAGAAAAGTGAAAAACTTGTCCCTAACTGATGTGATTGAGATCTAACAGAAACTGGAGGGGCTGTCAGCCAGTCAGCCTGTCATTTCATGAAGAGCTTTATGAGGAAAGAGGGTAGTGAGGGAAGACTTAAGAGATACATTTTTTCAGGGCACCTGGGTGGCTCAGTCGGTTGAGTGTCCGGCTTCAGCTCAGGTCATGATCTCACGGTTTGTGAGTTTGAGCCCCGTGCCAGGCTCTGTGCTGACAGCTCAGAGCCTGGAGCCTGTTTCGGATTCTGTGTCTCCCTCACCAAAAATAAAATAGGTGTAAACCTGACAAAATATGTACTAGATCATCATGCAGAAAACTGCAAAACTCTGAAGAAAGAAATCAAAGATGATCTAAATAGAGAGACACTCTATGTATGCTAATTGGAAGGCTTAACATTTTTAAGATGTCACTTGTTCCCAACTTGATCTGTAAATTTAATGTAATCCCATTCAAAATCCCAGCAAGCTTTTTTTTGTAGAAGTCAACAAACTGATTCTAAAGTATATATGGAAAGTAAGAAGACTCAGAATAATCAACATGATACTGAAGAAAAATAAAGTTGGAGGACTGATACTAATTGACTTCAAGAATCTTATTATAAAGCCAGAGTAATCAAGACAATGTACTATTGGTAAATATATAGACACAGAGATCAATGGAGCAAAATAGAGAGCCCAGAAATAAACACACACCAATATATTTAACTGGTCTTTTGAAAAGGAGCAAATGCAATTCAGTGGAGAAAGTATAGTCTTTTTCAACAAATGGTGCTAGAATAATTGCATCTCCATATTCAAAAATATGAATTAAGACACAGTCCTGGGGTGCCTGGGTGGCTCAGTCTGTTAAGCCTCCGAATTTGGCTCAGAGGGTCATGATCTCGTGGTTCATGAGTTCGAGCCCATATCACGCTCTGTGCTGACAGCTCAGAGCCTAGAGCCTGCTTCAGATTCTGTGTCCCCCCCCCCGCCCCCTCCCCCATTCACACTCTGTCTCCCTCTCTTTCAAAAAAAAAACATTTTTAAAAAAAGACACAGACCTTACATCTTTCACACAAATTAACTCAAGGTGAATTACAGACATAACCAAAAAATCAAAACATATAAAATTCCAGGAGAACTTTGGAGAAAATCTCAATGACCTTGTGTTTGGCAATGAGTTTTTAGATACAACACCTAAAGCACAATACATGACAGAAAATTGGTAAGTTGGACTGCATTAAAACTAAAAACTGAAATCCTGAGAAAGACACTGCTAAAAGAAACCAGACTGGAAGAAAGTATTTGTGAAACACATATCTGATAAAAGCCTGGTGGCCAAAACCTACAAAGCACTCTTATGATGAAATAATAAAACATAATCTAGTTTAAAAATGGGTAAAAGATCTGAACAGAAAATCAACACGTGAAAAAAAATGCATGTGAAAAGATGGTCTCATAATTTTTCATTAGTAAATTGCAAATAAAACAATAACATGACTCTGCTGCAGAACTACTAGAAAAGCTAAAATAAAAAAATCCCAAAAACCTGAATACCAAACACTGGTGAGAATGCAGTGCAACAGGGCTGTTTATTGCTAGAAGGAATGCAAAATGAGGTGGGTATAACCACTTTGGAAGACAATTTGGCACTTACAAAGTCAACATAGTCTTACCACTGAATAGGTCTACCCCACTCCAAGTATTTACCCAACTAATTGTAAAATGTACATCAACACAAAATGTGCATGTGAATGTTTATCGCCATTTTATTAATAATCACCACAACTGGAAGCTACCCAAAAGTCTTTCAATAGGTTAATGATAATAAATTGTAATAATTCTATACAATGGATTATTATTCAGTGATAAAAATATGAGTTGTCAAGACACAAAAAGATAGAAAATTTAAATACCTATTGCTAAGTTAAAAAGCCAGTCTGATAAAAAAAAAGCGCTATATTTTCTATGATTTCAGCTAATGACATTCTGGGAAAGGCAAAACTATAAAGTTGGTATAAAGATCAACTATTGCCAGGAAGAGGGAAAAGGGATAAAGAATTAAATAGGTGAATCACAGGGAATTTTTCAAGCAGTAAAACAACTCTGTATGATGCTTCGATGATGGATACATGATATTTTACATTTGTCAAAGCTCATAGAACTCTATAGCTTAATACTAAGCCTTAATAAATTCAAACTAAAAAGAAAATACATAGAAGTTTAAGGGATCCAAGAAGGAATAAAGACTGACAAAGAATCTAACTACAGTAGAAATGTATGAAACAACCTTGTTGAAGGGTGTGGAGAAATAGTGATGACCTATCTACTGTGGGAAATTAGCAAAGTCTGTAAAATTAAAGCAAAAAAGCACTATACATAAGCACTCTACTCTTGTGGATATAGTTGTTTCCAGTGGGGTATTAACAACTCTTACGTATTCTGGAATTGAATAGGTAAGCAAGTGAGTGAGGGATGACGGGAGCCAGATTCCTCCCTACAAGTGTGAGATTATAGATAAGTAAATAAATGGTGGAAGCTAAAATGATATGTAGTCATCGTGTTCCAGACAGGAGTACGAATTCCCATTTAGCTTAAAGTAGATACAGATGGCTACACACAGAAGTGTTTATAGATATGTGCATATATACAGCTTACTACACAGATACATGTTTATGCTCCATTCAGTCCTAAAACCAATGAAAACTCCCTCAACAAAATAGGTTTAGAGGGAACATACTTCAACATAATGAAGGCTATATATGAAAAACCCACGGCTACTATCATCTTCAGTGGGAAAAAACTGACAGCTTTTCCTCTATGGTTAGGAAGAAGACAGGGACTTCCACTCTTACCACTGTTATTTAACATAGTACTGGAAATCCTAACCAGGGCAATCAGACAACAATAAGAAATAAAAGGCATCCAAATCAGCACAGAAGAAGTAACACTCCACTATTTGCAGATGACATGATACTCTATATAAAAAATCCAAAAGACTTCACCACATAATTCCTAGAACTGATACACAAATTCAGTAAAGCTGCAGGATACCAAATCATGCAAAGCAAATCTTCTGCATTTCTGTACACCAATAATGAAGCAGCAGAAAGAAAAATTCAGAAAACAACCCCATTTACAACCATACCAGAAATAGTAAGATATCTAGGAATAAACCTAACCAAAGAGATGAAAGACCTACTCTGGAAACTATAAAACACTGATGAGAGAAATTGAAGATGACACAGAAAAATGGAAAGACATTCCATACTCATGGATTGGAAGAACAGATATCATTAAAATGTCTATACTACCCAAAGCAATCTACACATTTAAGGCAATCCCTATCAATAAAGCAACAGCATTTTTCATAGAACTTGTAAAAACAATCCTAAAATTTGTATGGAACCACAAAAGACCCCAAATAGCCAAAGCAATCATGAAAAAGAAAAGCAAAGCTAGGGCCATCACAATTCCATACTTCAAGTTATATTACAAAGCTGTAGTAATCAAAACAATATGGTGCTGGCACAAAAACTGACATATAGATCAATGGAAGCGAATAGAAACCCAGAAATAAGCCTACAACTATATGGCCAATTAATCTTTGACAAAGCAGCAAAGAAAATCCAATGTGAAAAAGACAGTCTCTTCAACAATGGTGTCAGGAACCTGGACAGCAATATGCAGAAGAATAAAAGTGGAATTTCTTCCACCATATACAAAAAGAAATTCAAAATGGATGAAAGACCTGTGAGATAGGAAAACATTAATACCCTGGAGGAGAACACAATCAGTAACATTGACATTGGCCATACCACCTTCTTTCTAGATATGTCTCCTGAGGCAAACGAAACATAAAAAAAAATAAACTATTGGGACTTCACCAAAATAAGAAGCTTCTGCACAGTGAAGTAAACAATCAACAAAACTAAAAGGCAACCTACAGAATGGAAGAAGATATTTGCAAATGACATATCTGACAAAGTGTTCTATCCAAAATCTGTAAAGAACTTATATAACTCAATACCCCCAAAATGAATATCCAATGAAAAAAATGGGCAGGAGACAAGAACAGACATTTTTCCAAACAAGTCATCCAGATGGCCAACAGACAGATGAAAAGATGCTCAACATCACTCATCAGCAGGTAAATACAAATCAAAACTATAATGAGATATCACATCATACCTGTCTGAATGGCTAAAATAACAAACACAAGAAACAACAGGTGTTGGTGAGGATATGGAGAAAAGGGAAGCCTCTTGCACTCTTGGTAGGAATGCAAAGTGGTACAGCCACTCTGGAAAACAGGATGGAAGTTCCTCAAAAAGTTAAAAATAGAGCTACCCTATAATCTAGCAATTGCAGTACTAGCTATTTACTGAAAAAAAAATACAAAAATACTAATTCAAAGGGATACCTGCACCCCGATATTTATAGTAGCATTATCTACAATAGCCAAATTGTAGAAACAGCCCAAGTGTCCATCAAGTGATGAATGGATAAGGAAGATGTGGTACAATAGAATACAGTAGAATATTACTACTCAGCCATAAAAAAGAATGAAAGCTTGCCATTTGTAAGACATGAATGGAGCCAGAGTGTTGTGCTAAGCAAAATAATTCAGTCAGAGAAAGACAAACACCATATGATTTCACTCATATGTGGAATTTAGGAAACAAAACAAGCATAGGGGAAAAGAAGAGAAAGAGGGAAAACCAAGAAACAGACTGTTAACTATAGAGAACAAACTGATGGCTACCAGAGGGGAGGTTGGTAGGGGGGTGGGTGAAATAGGTGATGGGATTAAGGAGTGCACCTGCTGGGATGAGCACTGGGTGTTGTATGGAATTGCTGAATTCCTGAGGCTAATATTACACTGTATGTTAATTAACTGGAATTTAAATAAAAACTTTAAAAATAAGTAAATAAAAGCAATGAAACCCCAGTAGCGATGAACACATCAACAAGCACATAACCCAGATCATAATTTATTCTAAAAGGAACCAGGACTGCCCCTTGGAGAAAAGGCTGATTCTAGAACTGGAGCAAGAAATACCTAACTATAGAGTATCTTATTGTGCCAGAAAGTCAGCAAGTTCTAAAATAAAAACAAACAAATCACATTGAAAGAATATGTCAAAGGGCCATCTTTTAGCTTCATTTCTTTCTAAGCTCCCAATGGTCACAGCCAAACCAATTTGAGCACAGTAAGTTAGTACTGTAATATAGCCCAAAATATAAAACGACTACCTGTGATTCTGTAATGACACAGATACTTATATAAATAAGTGGGGAAGGATAGACAATCACCCACACAGAATTCCAAATAACTTATGTAAATATTCTGCCCTCAAGAAGCATAGCTCTCCTCCCCTTAAGTGTGCACTGTGTATAGTGACTTCCCTCCAGAAACTGAAATAGAGAAAGGGATTAAAAAAAACAAAAACAGTGGATTTACAGAGGAGAAATCTGACAAACACAACCTCAGCCAGGTAATCAAAGTTAACATCAACAGTGATAAATCATGTTAATGACATGTATTCTTGATATGATGTGGTGCAAATGGTACTTTACCTCTCACCAAATCTCAGAACTACACTCTAATTATGAAAAACACCTCAGGCAAATTCCAAAGAAGGACATCCTACAAAATACCTGACAAATGCTCCTCAAAAAATGTCAAGGTCATCAAAACTAAGGAAAGCATCAGAAACTATCAGATCCAAGGGAAGCTAGGACAACACAACAAATTATTGCAGTATGGTGTCCTTAATAGGATCTTGAGATAGGAAAAGGACAGTAGGTAAAAACTAAAGAAATCTGAATAAACTAAATGTGTTGATTAATAATAATGTATCAATACTGATTCATTAATTGTCACAAATATATGATACTGATTAGGATGTTAATAATAGGGGAAGCAGGGGATATATGGGACTCCATATATTATTTCTTATCTTTGTTGTAAATCTAAAACTATTCATGAGAATAAATTGTATTAAAAAGAACAAAAATCAAAGTACCTAGTATCTTTTAAGCTGGAACAATTTTAGCAACAAAATAAATAATGATGGTATTGGATTATAATCCTAAACATAAAATAAATATCCTTGAGTCCAACTGATAAAAACAAATATAGAAGCAACAGGGGAAATAGAAAGTTCTCATGATAAATTAATAGCAATAGTAGCTGCAGCCATGAACCACTGATATATGTTGAAATTAGTGGACAAAGTGTGAGGGGAATAAAATATTTGCATAGTCTCAAAAATCTACTCTAAATATTTATTAAGGGCAAAGTGAAAAATAGTAACTTTACAGTAGGGAAACTGGCAGACACTACTTTTACTAAGGATTAACACCACCAGAAATAAGCCATTTTTACCTCATTTGACCTTATGTACCCTTGACACAATACACTGAGAAAAGTACATCATCGCTGTAGTTCTCTTTGTAATAATGCATTAACTCCAATGTAGTCATGAGAAAGCAGACAATCCTACAAGGGATATTCTACAGAATAACCATCTAATATTCCTCAAAATTCTCAAGGTCGTGAAAGACAGGGAAAAAACTGAGGACTGGAAGAGACTAAGGTGACATGAAAATTAAATGCAATGCGCATTTAGATTAGATCCTGGAACAGGGTGAAATATGAATAAGCTGTATGGTTTACTTAATGGCACTGTAACTATGTCGAGTTCTTAGTCATGATAACTGTACTATGGCTATATAAGATATTAACATTCGGAGAGTCAGAATGAAGGGGTTAGAACTCTGTACTATTTTTGCAACTCCTCTGCAATTCTAAAAACATCTCAAAATAAAAAAAAAAAATTAAAACAACACGAAGTGAAACAAAACTTCCATACAAAATTCTTTTTTTTTTTTTTTGGGGGGGGGGGGGGGCAGAGAGAGACAGAGCATGAACGGGGGAGGGGCAGAGAGAGAGGGAGACACAGAATCGGAAACAGGCTCCAGGCTCTGAGCCATCAGCCCAGAGCCTGATGCGGGGCTCGAACTCCCGGACCGCGAGATCGTGACCTGGCTGAAGTCGGATGCTTAACCGACTGCGCCACCCAGGCGCCCCCATACAAAATTCTTTACACCAGTAAGGGTTTGCCTGTTTTGTTTGTAGATAGTGTCTTTTCAGCTAAGTGGTGATGTTCAGCTAAGAGTCGCTTAGGGATAAATAATCTCTGAGCTCTTAATTAAATGATAAGGCAATATTTTCCTCCTTCAAGAATGCAGTAACTCCTTCAAAATAGGTCTTGTTCCCTCATTTTCAAAATAAGAAATTTCTTGTTAGTGTGTTTAGTAAAATACCTTCAGCTTGAGATGGAGATTTGGTTTAGTGTCAGCTGAATTTCAATTATTTGAGAAAACATATTTAACCATGACTCAAAGCCAGGTGCATAATAGATGCCAAGGGAAGAAATAAGTCATCCAACCAGTTCAGACTTACAATGACTTTTTAGCTAATAAGCCATTAAATTCAATGTGTATAACCATAGGTCTCCAATTTGTCAACAGCTAACTCTAGACACAATGTGACTTAGAGCACTTTATAAATTCATTCTAACAGTAATTTTACCAAGTCCCTTTATCTATATAATCTTATTTTGCTTTATAACATAAATACAACCTTTAGAGCCATTTAGAGGTAGAAAAACTAAAGGTTTTAAGCTGATGGCCCAGTAACATGGTGGTAGGACTGGATTTAGAACTCAAGTCCTTTGATGCTCTTCCCAAGGTTCTGTGCCTGTTTTGTCAGCCAGGTATAGGTCAACTGTCTGTTAGACACTGAAAAAACAAGGTTCTCTTTCATGAAATGTTCTCCTCACAACACCTTCAGGCCTTTTGTACCAACTAAAATATCCCTTCCTCTGTTTGCTTTCTTGAACCACCTAGCTTTATTCTTCTGTTAATTCATCTAGGTATTTAAAAACATATTTAACACCAGGATCAACTTTGTGCTAAATACTAAAGACATGAAAAGAAACTAAACCATTCACATGTTAGTGGAGGTGACATGAATGTAAGTAAACACATTACAATTTCCTTTAAAAAGTGTATCAACTGGAGCCAATCAGGGGCACTAAGGTGGCACAGAATGGGAATGATGAATCATGGGAAGAGGAATAGAAAGTTTCCAGGGGAAGTACAGGAACTTTCCATAGTATAGTTCTCCATTGTCCTCACTGATTGGTGGTGTTCTTGGGGATATCTTCCATTACAAGAACTAAAATTTACTAATGATGAAGGAAGGAAGGGATGAGCTTTATTTTGGCCTTTCCAAGGGTAACTCTAATGTCCTGTTTACATTTTAACAGTGCCCTTTTTTGGACCATTGTAAAAGAGTCTTCTAAATAGCATTTTCTAATCAGTCATTTTAATTAAGAATGATTCTGAAGCTCTTACTCATGCAATTCTGTCATTAATTCCACAGGGAATTTGACCTCATTATGTGCCTCAGAATTAGGCTCTAATTACCCCAAAACCACTACTAATTTTTTGTTCTGTTTCAACTGTAAATAGCTAAAAGTTCAGGAAAATAACATTTTTACCAAATATGTAGGAATGCATTTATGGAAGGTCTGGGGTATTTTTTTTGTTTTGGTTTTGTTTTCTAATCTCTGCCTAATGTTACATTTATTGGCCGTGGATCATTGTGCTATTCATTGTGACTAATTATTCTACAGATCCTCAGAATGCAAAGCTCTGAACCTGAAACTAAGGTACATAGCAATACACAGGGCAATTATAAGGATTTAGGTGAGAGAAGTATTACTTTTGGTTTGATACAGGGATCAACACATGGTTTATACAGGAGCTGGCATCTCAGATAGAAGTTGATATTTGGTGAAGGTAGTATTCCAATTGGAGGAAGAAACATTAGAGAGAAATCAGAGTATGTGGAGAAATACAGGAAGCAGCTGGTCACCAGCCATGTAGCACAAAAAAAAAGGGGGGGGGGCGTGGGTGACAGTAATGAGGGAGTATGTGGCAAGCTGAGGGCAAAATACAGGCAGGCACACCACCCCCAAGCCCCCCCGGTGGAATATGTGTGATATTCCTCCAACACTCCTGGCTACCCAAAAACAAAGGAAAGGAGTATAAGCACTGCCATGGTAATGCGGAAAACTAAGACAAATGAAAAATTAAATTCCCTTACTGCCTACAGCCCATTGACAAGTCTTTGAAACCAGCAGTTTACCTCCCTTTAGGACCTCAGCTGCCTTGATGATGACACTTTGTTAGGAGCAAAAGAGAATCTTACCTTAACATTATCCCTACCTCGAGGATCCTGTAAGTCTACTTCCTTTATTTCAACTCCTCCAAGATACATGCTGCCAATCATACTCCAAGCTGATGCCCCCCCACCCCCGATATACATCTGAAGGGTCTCATGACTGAGGTTTTATTAAACGGTAATAAATGGTGTTTCCCTAGCAACAGCTAGCCCCTGAAGGTTCTGGAAACCTTGCTTCCAAAATTCCTTAGAGACTTACTCTATCCCTGACTCCCTCCCAACCCGAGTGTATATAATGAGTTACCCATCAAGACCCTAGGCAGCTCTGCCTGCCCATGGGTCCTGTCCCCATGCTTTAATAAAATCACATTTTTGTATCAAAGATGTCTTCAAGATTCTTTCTTAGGCATCAGCTCCGGACCCCACGAACCTCCCCATCACCCCAAAACTTCATCAATAGAATTATTTTACTCATAGCACCTATAGTCTAATGAGATATGCCTGGAAATTCATCAGCCAGTGAGGTGTACCTAGAAAGGTAAGTTACAAATATGCTCTTGAAACTTTTCTCAGATTATTCTTCAATCATCAAAAATACAGAGAGATAGTGGAAGTTTTTAATTAAGAAAATTAGATGCTCAGAACTATGCTTTATAAAATTTATGGCTGGGGCACTCTTTAAGACAAGTTGGAATGTCATGGGGCAGAGTGACAAGTCATATAACATCTGTCTTATAAAGAGATTATTTTATAAGATAGGGAAGTTTTTCATATCTTACCAGTCTATACATTCCTGGGACACAGACTGCATATGATTTCTTCATCACTGTATTTTCAGTGTATAATTTAGTGTCAGGCAAACAATAGAGCTTCAGTAAATATTGGCTGAATTTAATAAAGGTCATCCAAAAATTATTTTTTTGTAAAAAAGGATTAAAAGCTATTGCTATAAAGATACTCATTCATACATAAACTTAAGTGTCAATAAAATGTGTGTGTGTGTGTGTGTGTGTGTGTGTGTGTGTGTGTGTGAAAAGGAGGGGAAATAGAGCTAAATCACGTATGCAAATACACATATACAAAAAGTGAGAAAAGGTAGAAAATAAATAGCCACAAAGAGAAGACTATTATTCCCTGAAGCAAGTACAGAAAAATTCCAGTGAATAATTAAACACAACTCAAGTAAAAAGTAAGATACACTTTATTGAGAAGGAAAAAGACCTTATACGTGGGGGCATTGTATGAACACTAGAGAGTACTCTGAGCTAGGAGTGGATTGCTAAAATAATACCCCATGAGCAATGATATCGAACACACAAGATAAAAGTGTCTGATTTCACCTGATATCCATTGTAGTTTACTAAGGTCTAATAAGAAGTGGCATGGACTTAGAGAAACACTAGTTTAATCAAATAATTTACAGGGTTAGGTAACAGAAACCAGAGAGTCCAGTTAGAAGGGATTATATACACATACATACATATATACATACACACCCAAGATTAAAAGCCCTTGAACTGACTTTCAGTTTCTAGTCTGGCACATAAGAAGCTAGTAGTCAACACTCTATTTCAAACAAGTACAAAATTAAATAAACTGAAAAATCAATAATTTCTCTTAGATCCATCAGAGAAATAAGGTCACAGGGCAAACTGGTGCCCCCATTTTGGATACCAAGAGGCAAATACACAGAATCGTGACTTACCACAGGCACAAATTTCTTCAAGAGCCAGTGCCAGGGTTAAAAAAAAAAAAACCTGAGCAATACTGATGAATTGGTGGAGACTCAGAGTGGACAAGTCTGGGAGTTAAAACTCCGGAGGACCCAGTCTTCAGGAGTCCTCAAACTTTGTCAGTTTTACATCCAGGAGTTCAACCAGGTTCTCGTGGTGAATATCTGAGAAAAACCCCCTCGTGTCCAGCAAGCAGATGGATAAAGGAACCATTTTAAAACAGGCCAGAGCACTCTGTTCTTCTTAACAAGGTTTGCCCTTAGAAGTATTTCAGCAGAGCCTAACTTTTGGGAGTTTTATCAGAAACGAACTGACCTGGGGGCAGGAAAGTACCCAATCCCAGCCCACTCTAGTTATCCTGTCTCACTGAAAGGTTCCTGGGAGGGACTGAGAGCATGAGTTAAGTTCACAGTCCAAGGACAAAAGCTCACTAAAAGACTGCTGAGCTTCTGAGACCAACGGATAAAATGATAAAATACTTCTCCCCACAAACCTCACGACTACATTACTAAACACTTATTTACAGCAGTTCCATGTACTTAGTACATTTCCAGCTATCAAGAAACCAATAATATATACTAAAAGGCAAACACAGTTGGAACACATAGAGCAAGTATCAGATCCAGACTCAGATATGGCGGCGATGTTGAAATTAATCACACTAGAAATTTAAAACAGCAATGATTAAAGTGCTGAAGGCTCTAATAGGTAAAGTAGACACAGGCAAAAACAGATGGACAATGTAAGCAGAGAGATGGAAATTCTTTTTTATTTTTTTATAATGTTTTATTTCTTTTTGAGACAGAGAGAGACAGAGCATGAGCAGGGGAGGGGCAGAGAGAGAGGGAGACACAGAATCCCAAGCAGGCTCCAGGTTCTGAGTTGTCAGCACAGAAGCTGACACAGGGCTCGAACTCATGAACCGTGAGATCATGAACTGAGTCGAAGTCAGATGCTCAACCCACTGAACCACCTAGGTGCCCCAGAGAGATGGAAATTCTAAGAACAAAACATTAATGCTAGAGATCAAAAACATTATAATGGAAATAAAAAATGCCTTTGATATGCTTATTAGTACACTGGAAATGGCTGAGGAAAGAGTCTCTGAACTTGAGGATATCTCAATAGAAACTGACCAAATTAAAAAGAATAAAGAAAAAAAGACTGAAAAAACTAGAACACAATATCCAGTAACTACAAAACAACTACAAAAGTTGTAATATACCTATAATGAGAATTTCAGAAGGAGAAAAACAAAGCATAGAAAAAAATATATGAAAAAAATGAGAATTCCCACAAATTAATGTCAGACACTAAACCATAGATCCCACAGTTCAGAAAACACAGAGATTAAAAAAAAATCCTACACTTAGGCATATCATTTCCACACTAAAGATCAACCAAAAAATCCAGGGAAAAGGCAGAAGGGGAGAAGGGAAGAAAACACATTACCTATAGAGAAAGAAAGATAAGATTTACATCCAACTTCTCAGATCATGGAAGCAAGAAAGGAGTTAATACAATATTTAAAGTGTTGGTGGGGGGAACACCAATCTAGAATTCTGTTCACTGAAAAATTAACCTTCAAAAGTGAAAGACAAATGGATTTTCTCCAATAAAAACAGATAAATCATTACCACTGTATCTACCTTGCAAGAAATGTTAAAATAACTTCTTTGGAGAGGAAAATGATAAGCATCAGAACCTGAGATCTATATAAAGAAAGCAGAAACAGACAAGGAGTAAGTGAAGATAAAAGAAAAAACTTCTATTATTTTATTCTTATTTATTTTGTTTTTGAGAGAAAGAGGGCTCAAGCAAGCAAGGGGCAGAGAGAGAGAGAAAGACACACACACACACACACACACACACACACACACACACACACGTGGGATTCACCCAAAGTGGGGCTTGTTCTCAAAGCGGGGCACAAGCTCACCCAATGTGGGACTTGAACTCTCAGACTGTGAGATCATGACCTGGGCTTAAGTCAGATGCTTAACAGCTGAGCCACTCAGGCACCCCTATTCTTCATTACTCTAACAACAGCTTGTTCAAAATAACAATGTATTTGATTGTGTACATTTATCTATTTGTGAAATGAATGGCAGCAATGATACAAAAAATGAGGGCAGAATTAGGATTATTTTGTCAATATAAAATAATCGTGTTACATGTGAAATGATATGGTGTTATTGGAAAGTGGATTTGGATTAGTTGTAAACATATGTTGAAAATTCTAGGGCAGCCACTATAAAAAGTAAAACAAACAAAAACTGATATACTAACAAAGAAAAAAGGTAATTATATGAAATAATCAATTAAAACCACAAAAAGCAAAACAGAAAAGATTAAAAGACAAAAATAGGAAAAAAGAACAATGGCAACAAAAACAGTAACCAACACAGTAGATATTAGTCCACTGTATAAATAATCACCTTGAACATTAATTGTATGACTATACCAATTAAAAGACAGAAGATCAAAAGTAAGACCCAAGTACATGCTGACCAGAGAAACCCACATTAAATATAAATACATATAAGATTAGAAGTAGATGGAGATAAATATACCATGCTAACAATAATCAAAAGAAAACAGGAAAAGCTATATTAATTTCAGACATAACAGATTTCAGACAAGGGAAGGTTATTAGGGACAAAGAGAGCCATTACATAATGATAAAAGCATCAATTCTCCAAGAAAACATAACAATCTTAATGTGTATGCACCTAAAAACAGAGCATCAAAATAAATGAGATATAAACTGATAGAACTACAAGAAGAAATAGATCAATCCACTATGATAGTTGGAGAGATCAACACCCCTCTAACAGAAATAAATAGATCCAGGGTCCATTGGGTGGCTTAGTCAGTTAAGTGTCCAAATTCAGCTCAGGTCATGATCTCACAGTCAGTGAGTTCTAGCCCCACACCGGGTTCTGTGCTGACAGCTCAGAGCCTGGAGCCTACTTAGGATTCTGTGTCTCCCTCTCTCTATGCCCCTCCCCCCCTCCCCAACTCATGCTCTCTCTCTGTCTCTCTCTCTGTCTCTCTCTCTCTCTGTCTCTCAAAAATAAATAAACATTTAAAAAATTTTGAAATAAACACATCCAGTAGGCAGAAAATTATCAAGGTTATAGTTGCAATAACCATTATATCCATTTGATTGATGGCATTGCTTATCTACAGACTACTTTAATAACAGCAGATACATGTTCTTCTCAAGTTCATATGGAATATTTACCAAGTAAAACTACATTTGAGACCATTAAAAACACCTTCACAATTGCTTTTTAAATTTTCTTCTTTAATGTTTATTCATTTTTGAGAGACAGAGACAGAGCATGAGTGGGGAAGGGGCAGAGAGAGGGAGACACAGAATCCAAAATAGGATCCAGGCTCTGAGCTGTCAACACAGAGTCCGACGCAGGGCTGGAACTCACAAACTGTGAGATCCTGACCTGAGCTGCTCAACTGACTGAGCCACCCAGGTGCCCCAACACCTTCACAATTTTAATAGAAATCATAAAACGTTGGCTCTCAGACCACAATGGATTAAACTGCAAATCAGTAACAGAAAAATAGCTGTAAAGTTCCAAAATACTTGGGGAATTAGACATCATACTTCTATATAACACATAAGTCAAACAAGAACTCTAGTGAAGTTAGAAAACATTTTGAACTAAATGAAAATGAAAATATAACTTACCAGAATTTATAGAATGCACTGATAGCAGTGCTGAGGGAAATTTATAACACTGAATGCATGTATTAGAAAAGAGAAAGATGTAACATCAATCATCTAAGTTTACACCTTAGAAAACTAGAAAAAGAATAAATTGAATCTAAAGTAAGCAGAAGAAAAGAAATATTAACAAGTAGAGCAGAAACCAATGAAATTGAAAACAGGAAATCAGTCAATAGAGCAAAGAAATCAACAAAAAGCTGACTCTCTGAAAAGGTGAATAAAGTGTAAGCCTCCAGCCAGACTAAAAAAATGAGAGAAGATACATTTTACTAATATTGAAAATGAAAAAGGGAACATCACTAGAGATCTCATGGACATGAAAAGGAAAATAAAGGAAAACGATGAATAATACTATGACACAAATTTGATATCGTAGATAAAATGAATCAATACCGTCAAAGACAAAATCTGCCAAACTCACACAAGACTAAATAGACCATCTGAATAGGCCTATATCTAATTGAATCAGTAATTAGTAACCTAAAACAAAAAGCACCAGTCCCAGATGGGTTCACTGGTGCTTTCTACCAAACATTTAAGGAGGAATTTATGCCAGTCTCTTTCAGAGGATAGATGAGAGAAAATTTCCTAACTCATTCTATGAGGCAGCATAACCCTAATATCAAAATCACACAAAAAATATTACAAGAAAACTACAGCTGTATCTCTCATTAACATAGATTAAAAAAACCTCAATAAAATGTTAGCCAATTGAATCTAAATATGTATAAAATCTTTATATACAACTAAGGGGTTTATATCATAAAAATGCAAGGCTGGTTCAACATTCAAAAATCATTTTCTGGAATTCATCAGATCAAGAGGCTCAAGAAGAAAAATTACATGATCATCAATAGATGCAGAAAAAAGAACTTGACAAAATCCAACACCCCTTCATTACAAAAATTCAGTTAAGTAGGAATCGAAGTGAACTTCTTCAACTCGATTTAAAAAAATCTACAGCTAATGTCATAATTAATGGTGAGAACGAAAGGGTGTATGCTCTATTACTTTTCAACACTATGCTGGAAATACTAGCTAATGCGGAGAACACTTTTATGGTGTATTGGTTGTTGTTTCATATATTCTACACTATGCTACTGAGAAGTTCTGTTTTTATGCCTTACATTCTATTTTGTCTGACATTTTTAAAATTTTTGCTCCATATTTACCTGATTTTTATATTTTCAGTATTTTTGTATTACTTCCTTTTATACAGATCTCTTATAAATAACATATTCCGGGATATTATTTTTCATTTGAATCTAAAATTTTATATATTTTTATCATGAAGAGAACGTATTTTTATTTGTTGAAATTATTTCATATTTGAAGTTCTTTCTGCCTTTGTTTTCTATTTTTTCTACTTTCAACCTATGTGCTGCTCTTATGTTCCACCATCCTGCCTTCCATTTAATTTTTTAAATTTTTAATTATTTTCCATGTTTACTTTTTTCTAGTACTTACATCTTATTATCTTAAACTCATTATCTTTGTTTTTCATGTCCAAATCTTATGTTTCTTTGTTTTCCCATAACCTCAATAAGATAAAAACCTTAAAATTCACTTTTCTGTGAATTCTGTGCTCTTTTTTCCTTATAACATGCAACCACCACAAATTAATTACAGTGTTCTGTTGTAACTTCTTAAGAAAATAATGTGGGGCTTTTTGTAAAGAGTATTTTTTTAAGTAATCTCTACACCCAATGTGGGGCTCAGACTCACAATGCCAAGATCAAGAGTCATATGCTCTACTAATTAAGCCAACCAGGCACCCCTGAAAAAATGTTTTTACCAAGTTCTTTAATTTATCCAACCTCATATTTCCTCAAAAGTTTTTTTAGTTTTATAATAGCTTTATAGTTCACATAATTCACATTTAAAGTACACAATTCAATTTTTTAATATTCAGAGTTGTACATCTATCACAATTTAAAAGATTTTTATCCTTCTCAAAATAAAATCTACATTCATTAGCAATCACTCCTCAGTTCTCCCCAGCTCCCCTTCAGACCTAGGCAACTATTCATCTACTTTCTTTCTCTGCAGATATGCATATGCTGGATATTTCATAGAAATGGATTGAGACAGTATGTGTTCTTTTGTGACTGACTCGTTTCATTTAGCGCAGTTCGAAGGTTCATCTATGTGCTGGCATGTATCACTACTACACTTTTTTGAAAAATATTTTAACTGTTCAATGGAATAATATTCCATTGTGTGCATGTCTCACATTTTGTTTATCCAGGCAACCAAAGAAGGACATATAAGCTATTTCTGTTTTTAGGCTTTTATAAATAACGTCACTGTGTAGATATATGCAGAGTTTTTGTGTGGAAATGTATTTACATTTCTCTTAGGTCTATATCTAGGAGTAGAACTGTTGGATCATATGGTAACTCTTATGTTAACCTTTAGAGGAACAGCGAAACTGTCTTCCAAGGAGACTACACCACTTCACACTCTCATCAGCAATGCATGAGGATTCCAATTTCTCAACATCTCCAACACTTGTTATTATCTGCATTTTTTTATTATAGACATTCTAGTATCAGGTGGTATCTCAGTGATTTTGCTTTGTATTCCCCTAATGACTTACGTTGGTGAACATTTTTTCAGGTGTTTACTGGCCACTTGCAGATCTTCAGAGAAATGTCCACTTAAATTCTTTGCCTTTTTCAATTGACATGTATTTTTATTAACAAATTATAAGAGGTATTCATATATTCCAGATATAAGCCTATTACCAGATATATAATTTGCAAATATTTCCTCCCATTTTGTGAAATGTCTTTTCACTCTCTTGATGGTATCCTTGGAAATAAAACATATAAACTTCATTAAAATTTAAAATGTTCATATCTTTTGTCATTTGTACTTTTGAAATCATATCTAAAAACCCCTTGCTTAATGTAAGTCATTAATATTTATCCTTACTTTCTTTAAAAGCTTTATAGTCTTAGCTCATATATTTGTGTACTAATCAATTTTGTACATGAGATGGGATCCAATTTCGTTCCTTTGCATGTGGCTTTCCAAATGTCCCAACACAACATGTTCCAAAGACTGTTATTTTCCCAACGAATGATCTTGGCACTCTGTTTAAAATTAACTGACCATTAGATGCATGGGTTTATTTCTTAACTCTCAATTCGATTCCATTGATCTATATGCCTATATTTATGCCTGTACCACACAATCTTGATCACTGCAGTTCTGTAGTAAATTTCGAAATAAGGAAGTGAAAACTACAAGTTTTTCTTCTTTTTCAGGATAGTTTTGACTATTGTTTACTTTGAATCTCTTTATAAATTTCTATATGAATTTCCAAAATACCTTGCCCATTTCTTCAAATAAACCTGATGAGATGTTGGCAGATTTCTTTGAAGCTATAGATCAATGTGTGGAGTATTAACATTTTTTTCATTTATTTATATTTTAATATTGATTGATTTTAAGATGATTGATTTTAAGATGATTGATTTTAAGATGATTGATTTTAAGATGATTGATTTTAAGATGATTGATTTTAAGATTGATTTTAAGATTGATTTTAAGATTGATTGATTTTAAGATTGATTGATTTACTTATTTACTTACTTATTTAGAGGCAGGGAGGGGCAGAGAGAGAGGAAAAGAGACAGAATCCCAAGCAAGCTCTACACTGTCAGTGCAGAGCCTGGGGAGGGGGTGGGGATCCAAACATGAACTGTAACACCCTGACCTGAGCCGAAATCAAGAGTCAGACATTCAACCAACTAAACCACCTAGCCGCCCGATATTGACAAATATAATGTTAAGTTTTTCATTTCATGAACGAAGAATGTCTTTCCATTAAAGTCTTCTTTAAATTTTCCAATAATGCTGTGTGTAAGGCTTGCATTTTTTCCTTCAATTTAATATTTTGATTATAATTATTGTGCTAATTTCATTTTTTTAATATTTTCAGTAGAAATATATTGAAATACTATTGATATTTGATATTGGTCTTGTAAACTGAAAAGTTGCTGTGCTCTTTTATTAATAGTCCTTTTATTTAATAGATGTTAAGTGGATTCAGTTGGAATATATATACATACACATAATCATCTACAAATAGAGATAGATTTACTTTTCTCTTTCCGGTATTAATGGCTTTTAATTGAATTATTTGTATAACTGCCCTGGCTACCTCAAGTGCAGTGACGAAAAGATATGGTGAGAATAGACATTTTAGTCCTGTTCCTTGTCACAACGTGACTATAATCTCACAAATACATCTGGTGTAACTACAGGTTCTTTATAGGAGCCTTTTATCAGATTGTGGCATTTTCCTTTCTTTGAAATTTTAAACTTTCAGGTTTTGAATATTTTTATAATGCAAAGTTTTTTTTTTCAATTTTTTTCCTTCATCTATTGAGATGATTACATGTTTTTTTGCCCTTCATTATACTAGTAGAGTTTATTACATTCGTTCAGATGTCAAATCAATCTTGCATACATGGGAAAATGTTGCCTCATCATGGTATATAATCATTTTTATATGATGCTGAACTTGCTTACTAGCATTTTGTTAATTTTTTTTGTTCCTCTTATTTGTTTGCTTATTTCTAGAACTAGCAGGGGAAGGGCAGAGGGAGAAGGAGAATGAGACTCTTAAGCAGGCAAAATCTCACAATGATGAGATCATGACCTGAGCTGAAATCAAGAGTAAAAGGCTTAACTGACTAGGGAATACATACCTTCCTCTCATATTTTTAGAAGTTTTGGAAGAATTGGTATTAATTTTTCATTCAATACTCAGAAGTCACCAGTGAAGCCATGTTGGGCTGGACTTCATGGTTGCTTTCTAAAAGTTATTACCAATTCAATTTCTTTCCTTTTTATGAGTTATTCAGCTTTTTTATTTCTTCTTTACTCAGTTTCTGCAGTTTATGTCTTTTTAGGAATTTGTCCATCATGCCTTTATCTGAATTTACTAACACATAGTTGTCAATATATTTTTATAGTCATTTGATATTTTAAGCTCAATAGTAATATCTCCTCTTGTATTTTTTTTTAATGTTCATTTAGTTATTTTGAGAGAGACCACACAAGCCATAGAGGTGGAGAGAGAACAGAGAAAGAATCCTAAGCAGGCTCCGCACTGTCAGTGCAGAGCCCCACACAGGGCTTGATCTCTTTAACTATGAGATCCTGACCGGAGCCGAAATCAAGAGTTGGATACTTAACTGCCTGAGCCACCCAGGTGCCCCCTCTTGCTTTTATTTTAATAATTTTAATCTCTTTTTGGCTTTGTCAATCTAACTAAAATTTGCCAATTTTATTGAACCAATTTTTAAGTTTATTTTCTCTATTGCTTTTCTATTTTAGATTTCATTAATTTCATTTTAAAATTGCATTTCTCCAACATGTTACTTTTCTTTTTGTTTAGTAACTTGGCTGTATCATTTTACTGAAGTCTATTCCTCTCTTCAGCACAGTTGTTCATCTGGTAGTGGAGCTTTAGACTTGTGAACAGGTGTTCTTTTTTTTTTTAATTTTTTTTTTAACGTTTATTTATTTTTGAGACAGAGAGAGACAGAGCATGAACGGGGGAGGAGCAGAGAGAGAGGGAGACACAGAATCGGAACCAGGCTCCAGGCTCTGGGCCATCAGCCCAGAGCCCAACGTGGGGCTCGAACTCACAGACCGTGAGATCGTGACCTGAGCTGAAGTCGGACACTTAACCGACTGAGCCACCCAGGCGCACCTAACAGGTGTTCTAAATGACCATGTTTTTAGCAGATCTCCCCTTCTCTCTTTCCCGTGATCTTTGTTAAGCTATCTGCCTGATTCGGTATCATACCCAATCACTAATTGCCACCCAATTGCTGTATCGTTTTTGACAATGTCCAGGGACATAAGTTGTTCCATATCCTGATCCAGTTAAACACAGGCCTCTTTGCAAGCATAATTTTCCAGGCCACTCTAAGATTTGTTCTGACCCTCAGAGGAGGCAGGTAAGTATCTCTTTCCCTATTGTCTCTGGTGAAACACCTGACATACAGTTTAGTTTGCTGAGCTCATAGAGCTAGGAGTCTTTTTTTTTTTTTTTTAATTGCTCATAGGACAATCTCCATTTTTCTGAGGGTGTTCTTGGCCTTGAACTTTGCCACAGTTTGTTTCAAATGTAGCCAATTTCTTTCAGGAGAGTTTCTGAGCTTTCTGTTCTTAGAAATTCATTTTCCCCTACAAAATTTCTGGGCCACTGCTTCAGAGCTGAGGTTGGGAGGGATCCCTCTGCTTTAAAAGCATGGTACATGGTGAGGATGGGAGCCTCTTTTCTCCTCAGCTTACTTCTTCTGGCATGGAATCCCCATTCTGCCAGCAAGCTAGAGTGAGTGATCAAGGCCTTGGTATTTTCAGCCTGCTGTGACTAGGGTAGCGCCTCCTATCAATGGTGTTTGGGTGGAGGAAGTGACCACCCACAACTTCTTGTCTACATGCACCAGGCATTTAGCTTATGCAATTCAGAGCTACAGGGAATGAGAAACGCTGGTGTCCTGCTCCTCCCAATAAGATATCCTATTCCTTGCCTAGGAGGTGATAAGAAAAGTTCTGTTCTTGGTCACACTTCTTTGTGAAGCTTTCATGACACTAAGTTGGGAAAGAAAGGATGTATATCAAAGCTAAAGTGCCACAGACTCATTGTTCTTACTAGATTTTCTGGAATAAATATTTATTCATTTGTTGTATGCCTTTTGAAAAATTCCAAGAGACTTAACACATTTTTTAATTAATTTTCATCAGTTATAATTGTTTTAATGAGGAATGGAGATGTGGCACTCCTCAAACCTCCATTCCGGAGGTGAATGTCTCCAATTTTTAAATGGATCCTTTGAAAACTTGAGATATTTTCCCAATTCTTTTGTAAAATTATTTTTTCTTAATTATAGACATACTTTAGGACTCCATAATCATTCTAAATAAGTATTTTTATAATTTACAAAATTGATATTTAATATTTTTCTTTTTATTAGAGTTTGAAGCACTTAAAAACTGGGGTGCATTCCTCTAGCTTTTCCAATAGAGACTTCACGCGGAGATTACAGGGTTTCTGTCAGCCTGGGTCACTGTGTGACCATGTGATTTCAGCCTCCCATCTAACAGCAAACTATGTTGGATATGATGGAGTATGAATGATATGAATTGTTGCCGTGTTATTGTTTTTTTTTTTTTATAACACTTTCAGGACAAATTTGTTACTGTGGCATGTTATGGACTATCCTAACATACATTGAGACATGTTTTTAATTACCCTAAAATAAAAACAAACTTTTAACTCTAAATCATACTTCCAGTTTATACAGGGGACATTACTCATTTCTACCTACAGACCTCTCCATGATTAGATAATCTCATGTATGGCAGAACATGTCCTCAAAAATTTCCATGTCACGCTTTAGAAAGGGAGTTTGAGTTTATGTAATGGTAAAGCCCATGTGCTATTCTTACATGAACCACTGGAAGTTATAACTTTGTTCATTAGATGCTAATGATTTTACAATTAGCTTTGTTATTTAGTTTTTGGCATAAGTGATTTAAAAAATGGAGAAAATACATGACTAGACAATGTCATAAGACTGTTAGGGAATTTGTTTGGCTTTCTTAATATTAAATGTCTTTTCTTGAGCGGTAATGTCTGTAAATGTACCATTATCAAGTTAAACATGTAAAAAATACCAAAATATTTACTCTTGTTTATAAGGAAATTTTCCTTAAGTTTTGGATTAGATATTGCCAAACTTAAAAAGAACCTTACTAGATCAGGGTTACAAATTATTCATGCCGTTTTATAATAATACACTAAATGCCGTATTTGGTTATTCTAAGTCCCCAATGTATGGGAATTACTAATAAGGCATGCTTTACTTCCTGATGGTTGTGATCCTTAATTTAGTAATTTCTCCAAGACCATAAACTGGATTTGGACATTATATGCCCTTTAAAAACTCTAAATTATCTTCCTAAGTCTAGCACTTAGGTGGATAGAAGTACATAAAGAAGTATGTGGGATGGAAAAAGGAAACCAAATCTTAAATTGCTATCATTGTTCATATAATTATATAATATGTATTTTCATGTGTGGGTTGGTATCTGTGTGCATAAAACAGGAAAAATCTTAAATACTACCCATCTCAATGCCTATGTGTAGAATGCTGAGATAAAATTTAAAAGTAAAGCTGAAACAGAGCAAATCTTCAGAGACTGATAAGCAGTAACTGTTTTGACTAATATCTGAGTGTTTCCTTCATCTCTCCAATGTCTCATGCCAGATTCTGGGAGATAATTGAGGCCACATTCTTTCTTACCTTTTTTCCCCCTCATTTATCACTCTAGTAAAAGTCATCATTATCTCCTACCTGGAATTACGCAATGTCTCCTAACTCCTCCTCACATCATTTTTATTTATTATTTTTTTTTAACATTTATTTATTGTTGAGAGACAGAGTGTGACCAGGGAAGGGACAGAGAGACTGGGAGACACAGAATCTGAAGCAAGTTCTAGGCTCTGGGCTGACAGCACAGAGCCTGATGTGGGGCTCGAACTCAAACTGTGAGATCATGACCCGAGCTGAAGTCAGATGTGTAACCAACTGAGCCACCCAGGCGCCCCACATCTCATCATTTTTAATTCTACCCATCACCAAACTCTTCTCCGCACAGAAGACAATGTGATATTTTTGAATCACAAATAATGAGAACTACCAAAAATGATTAAACTTCTCAATGGCATTTTTGGGGGGACAATATTTCTTATCTTCATCCTGCTCTATAAAGGTTTCTATGATCTGAAACTTACATTTCTTCAGCTTCATCTTGTCTACTTGTCTTAGATATTTACCACTTCAGAACTCTCATCCATACAAGCCTCAAGGCCAAAAGGGCTCTTTTCTTGATTATTTACCTAACTCTTGATTTGATTTACATTCCCCTTCTTCAAAAGAACTTCCATGCCTCTCCTAATCTAAAGCTGATACTCCTTTTTCACAATCTTATTATACTTTACTCTCATAGCACTCATCACAATTTGTAATACCATTTTTATGTAATATTCTATAGCTCTGGAATCTCAAGCTTGTTTAACTCCTTTCCCCAAACCTTCCAAAACACACTCATACCAAACTAGGTATCGATTTCCAGGGATCCGCAGTTGGGTTTACAGAACACCTAAATTATTAGAATAAGATATCCTATGTGATAGAGTGTAACAGAAGGAAGTCTGTGTCTTCCTTGGGCTGGATACTTAACCCAAAAGGTTCTGAAATAGATGGAGTTGAGTTTTCTCCGTCTCATAGATGAGTCTAATAGATCACCTGGTCATGTCACTCAGTACAGGTGATACAATACAATCACTTATAATAAAACTGTTGAGAACATTGCTATAGCAAGAATCCATGGTCCACTCTCTTAGTACTTCCTTGGGCTTTTCTGATCTTGGACACCTATTCCTAAAATCAGATACCTAGAGTGACATCACCAAGATGGTGATTTAAGTTGTTCCTGACTTTGCTTTCCTTCCCAAGAACAACTATCCATGAACAAGACACAACTGAGAGAGTTCTGTAACATAGGGGTGAAGCTAAAGAACTCTCCTGTATCACAGAGACCGAGAGAGACTGCACTAGAAAGGGAAAAGGAGTAGCTATATACTGACCACCTCGCCCCCCACCATTACCATGGCCCACCATTACCAGGCCAGCGCATTACCATGCAGGGACATCTCTGGTTCTTCCAATGAGAAAGGAAAGCCTGGAAAGGGGACAATCAGACCCTCCAGCACTGTGAGTTGCTTTATTGGAGCCCCTACTCTGGTCTCACCTGATGTGGATTAAAGGAGAATCTGTGGGGCCCAGCTATTGGGAATCAGACTGTGACTGAAGGCAAGAAAGGGGCTTGCAACAACTAGTACATGGATATTGGCAGGTTGAGTTCATACCTAGAGTGCCCAAATAGTAATCCCAACCAAAATTTTGTTCATCTGAAGAACAAAGTGGGGTGGGAGGGAGCACACTCTGACCTGGAAATTCAATGGGGTACAGATACGCCATCAGGTCCTCAAACAAGCTTTTATGGCCCTAGAGTCTGGTTTGCCCACACCAAAGCAGGGAGCTGAGACGCAGCCCTATATGCTAGTGGGGTCTGGTCAAAGCACATGGAAGCTGTGTAGCCTAGCAACATTCAAGCTGAGGGGTGGGTAGGCAGAACTTATCACTATCAGAGCAAAGCCAGTACCAGGCATAAAAGGTTCCCCAAGTAGGCCCAGGCAGGGGGATTAATTCATAGCCAAGAACGAGGGTTCTGGCTCTATCAGACCACAAGTATTGGCAAGAAGACCTAGAAGCTGTTCTTCCATCTAACTAGAAAGGTTGTTCAAGAACACTATCAAGGCAGAGTTGTTAGTCCTTAGGATAAAGTCGGTACTGGGTTTGGAGTATTCTTCCAGTATGCCTGGGCATTGGGATTAATTCATAGCCATGGCTGAGGGTGGCTCCCAGACAACTGTGACCAGAAAGCCTACTTGGGCAAGGGCACTGAGACAGCCCCACCTGCTGTGGAGAGTGCCTCCCAGACCCATCTGACCAGAAGGTTTGACGAAAATAGCTGGAAGCTGCATAAGCCATAAATGCTCAAGCTGAGAGATGCACAGTGCAAAGCCAGTGGCCCTGTTCAGCGGGAAACCTGGGGCATTGGTTGGTTTAAGACAACAAAGTGCTTTACCATCTTTAGAAGTCCTTCTCTCACTGGGCCCAGGCAGAGAAAATAATTCATAGCCCCACTCATTGCTGAATCCAGCCTTTAGCCTCAATGACCAAGGAGCTTTACCAAAGCACATACCAAGATGCACAGTCCATCCAACAGCCCTGCTTACGGTGGCACTTGAATAGAGAACATAGCCCACAACTTTTCCCATTTGCACAGCAAAACTGGTAGTCTCACCTAACCAGGGAATTCAGTGCACACTCTCTTAATTTGGGTCCCCAAGCATGGCCGTGGGTCCTGTCCTGCTGCTCCACCAGGGCAGGAAACCAGATTCACAGCCCAATCTACTACAGAATCTCTCATTACCCTTGAATATGGGTGTTAGGTGTGCCAGTCTCCCAAGCAGTTGAAAATCTGTGTATAAATTTGACTCCCCCAAAACTTAGTTATTAATAGCCCACTGTTGAGTGAAAGCCTAACTGCTAACACAGTAATCTAACATATAGTTTGTATGTTATATGTATTATATACTGTATTCTTATGATAAAGTAATTAGAGAAAAACTAAGAAAAATCATATGGCAGAGAAAATCTATTTACAGTTCTGTATTTATATAATCCACATATATGTAGGTTTGTGCAGTTCAAGTCTATGTTGTTAAAGGCACATCTGCAGTACCCAAAACTTTATAATGTAATAGGCCTGACCAAAAAATCCAGGCAACTGCAGAGCCCATCCTACCCACTTGGGTAGGAAACCAAATGAGCAGTCCTATCCAATAAGAGAATAGCCTGAATGGGGCTACACTATGACACACTGTAAATAAATTATCAAAGTCAAAGACAAACAATTTTAAAAGCAGCAAGATGAAAGAAGTTTCACACAAGGGAAGTCCCATAAGAACATAGGCAGATTTCTCACTAAACTTTTTATGTGGGGAGATAATGTAGTAACATATTCAGAGGACTGAAAAAAATTAATTCCAGAATTCTATACCTAGCAAAGCTGCTCTTCAGAAACGAAGTACAGATAAAGACTTTCCAAAAAAATAAATAAAACCTGAGGGAGTACACTGCCACTAGACCTGTCCTATAAGAAATGCTAAAGGGAGTTCTTTAAGTGAAAGACAAAAGACACGAATTAACATCATAAAAACATTAAAATGTAGCACACACATACAAAAACCACACTGTTAATGGTAAACATAAAAAGTTATCATCTATCTATCTATCGAAGTTAGAATCTGTAATATGGTAGGGATGGTTCGTAATTCACCTACCACTCCAGTTTAAAAGTTTTAAAGAATAAACAGAGTAAAAATAAACTACAAAAATCTGTTATTACACAATATTAAAAATACATAAACTTTAATAGCAATAACATGAAATGTGAGGAGGAGGAGAAGTAGAACGTTTAGGAATTCCACTGAAGTTGTTATCAGCTTAAAGAGGTATTAATAATTTAAGATACTTTATGTAAGCCCCAGAGTAACAACAAGGAAAAACCTGTACCAATTACAAAAATGAACATGACAAAGTCAAGGAATACTGACGTCAAAAGACATCAAAACAGGAAAAAAAGACAGCAGGGTAAGAAACAAAGCACAATAGATCCAAAAAACAACTAGAAAACAGTTAACAAAATGGCCACAGTAAGTCCTTACCTAACAACAATTAGTTTAAACATAAACAGATTAAATGCTCAAAAGATACAGAATGGCTGAATGGATTTAAAAAACACAATATCCCATAATATACTTCCTATAAAAGATTCATTTTAGCCTCAACAACGCACATAGAAAGTAAACAGATAAAAAAAAGACATTTCAAGCAAATAGGAACAACCCCCAAAACAGCAATAGTTATACTTAAATTAGACAAAGTAGGCTTTCAACTAAAAATGGTAAAAAAGAGGGGTGGCTGGGTGGCTCAGTTGGTTAAGATTCTGACTCTTGGCTTTGGCTCAGGTCATGATCTCATGGTTCCGTAGATTTGAGCCCTGCATTGGGCTCAGTGCAGAGCCTCCTTGGGATTTCGCTCTTTCCTGCTCTCTCTGCCTCTCCCCTACTCATGTTTGCTAGCTAGCTCTCTCTCAAAGGAAAAAAATAAATAAAAACAGACAAAGAAGGCTATTATAGAATGATAAAGGGTCAATTCTCAAAAGGTTAACTTACCCAGAGAATAAAGAAACTATAGAACAAATGGACCTAAGAGACATATACGAAACATTCCATCCAGCAACAGAATATAAATTCTTCTTTGTTCTTAAGTTCATTTATGTATCTTGAGAGAGGCAGTCAGTTGAGGGGAGAGAGACAGAGAGAGAGAGAGAGAGAGAGGGAGGGAGGGAGGGAGAAGGAGAGAGAAAACCCCAAGTAGGCTTTGCATCACCAGCATGGAGCCCAACGTGAGGCCTGAACCCACGAACCAGGAGATCATAACCAGAGCTGAAATCAAGAGCCAGATGCTTAACTGAAGAATATACATTGTTTTTAAACATACATAGAACACTTTCTAGCAGGCTCTGCAACATCAGCATGGAGCCTGATATGAGGCCTGAAACCATGAACCATGAGATCATGACCTGAGCTGAAATCAAGAGCCAGATGCTTAACTGAAGAATATACATTCTTTTTAAACATATATGGAACATTTTCTAAGAAGGCCATGTTTTAGGCCCCAAAGAAATCTTAGCAAGTTCAAGAACTGAAATCATACCAAGTATCTTCTTTGACCATGATGATATGACCAGAAATCTTGACACATGGAAATTAAATGACACTTTCCTGAACAACCAATGGATCAGATCAATCAAAGAAGAAATTAAAGTTAAAAAAAAATCTGAGACAAATGAAACAGGAAATAACTTATCAGAACTTATGGGAAAAGAAAAGTTAAAAGCAATAAATGTCTACATTAAAAAGCCAAACAGAACAAAATACAACAGAAACCAAAAAAAAAAAAAAAAAAAAAAAAACCCAAAATAACAAACAAACCCCACAGCCACATAAACAACCTAACTCTACACCTTGAAGAAAGAGGAGCAAATCAAACCTAAAGTTAGCAGAAGGAAGGAAATAATAAAGGTTAGAGCAGAAATAGAAATGAAATAAGAACAGAAAAACAACAGAAAAGAGTAATCAAACTAAGAGTTGGTTTTCTGAAAGGATAAGCAAAATTGACAAACCTTTAGCAAGACTGCCCAGGGAAAAAATAGAGATGACCAAATCGACAAAATTATAAATGAAAAAGGAGGCCTTACAAATGATACCAGAAATACAAAGAATCAAAGAGACTGCTATGAATTATACACCAACAAACCAGACAGCCTAGAATAAGTGGGAATATTAGAAACATACAAGCTATGGAGATTGGCTCAAAAAGAAATAGAAAATCTGAATAGATTGATTACTAGTAAGGAGATTGGGTGATTTTTTACTACTGACTCAAAGAAAAGCCTAGGACCAGATGGCTTCACAGGTCAATTTTAAAAGAAGTATTTTAAAAGAAATTAACATCAATCCTTCTCAAACTCTCCCAAAAAATCAAAGAGGAGGGAACACACTCAAACTCATTTTATACTGCCAGGATTATCCTGAACAAAAGCCAGGTAAAGATACTACCAGAAAGAAAACTATAGGCCAAATTCCCCAATGAATATGAGCGCAAATATTCTCAATGAAATACCAGCAAACTGAATTAAGCAACACATTAAAAGGATTATTCACTAAAATCAAGTGGTATTTATTCCTGAGATGCAAGGATGGTTCAAAATAAACAAGTCAAGCAATGGGATATATCACATTAACAGAATGAAAGAATCATATGATCATCTCAATAGATACAGAAAAAGCATTTGACAAAAATCAACATCCATTCAAGATAAAAACACTGTAGGCATAGAAAGAACATATCTCAATATAGTAAGGCCACAGAAGACAAACCCACAGCAAACATCATACTAAATAGTAAAAGGTGAAAACTTTCCTCTTCAGATCAGGAATATAACAAGGATGCCCACTCGTGACATTCCCATTCAACATAGTCCTAGCTAGAGCAATCAGGTTAAGAAAAAGAAAAGCCATCAGAAATGGAATGGAAGAAGTAAAATTTTTCTCTATTTTCAGATAATATGATTTTATATGTAGCAAATCCAAGACTCAACCAAAATAGTGTTAGAACTAAATCAACAAAATCAGAGTGACAGGATACAAAATATATACAGGATATAAAAGTATATATGGACATTTAATATTTGACCAGGGAGCCAAGAATATTCAATGGAGAACAGTCTCTTTAATAAATGGTTCCAGAGAAATTGGATATTCACATGCAAAAGAGTAAAACTGGACTCCTATCTTACACCACTAACAAAAGTTAAATAGAAATGGATTAGAGACTTAAATATAAGACCTGAATCCATAAAACTCCTCAAAGAAAACATAGGGGAAAAGCTTGACAGGAGTCTTGGTAATGATTTTGTGGAAATCACACCTAAAGCACAAGCAACACAATCAGAAATAAACAAGTACGATAACCTCAAATTAAAAAGCTTCTGCACAACAAAGGAAACCATCAACAAAGTGAAAAGTCAACCAAAAAGTGGGAGAAAATATTTGCAAACCATATATCTGATAGCGGCTTAATATCTAACGTATATAAAGAACTCATACAACTCAATAACAACAACAACAACAACAACAACAATCCAATTAAAAAGGGGCAAAGGACGTGAATCTTTTTTTTTTTTTCTAAATAAGATATAGGAATGGGCACAGGTACAAGAAAAATTGCTCAACATAACTAGTCTTCAGAGAAATTCAAATTAAAAGCAAAATGAATTATCACCTCATACCTATTAGAATGGCCCTCATCCAAAACACA
Organism: Lynx canadensis; assembly: GCF_007474595.2. Lineage (NCBI taxonomy): Eukaryota > Metazoa > Chordata > Mammalia > Carnivora > Felidae > Lynx > Lynx canadensis. The sequence continues at coordinate 20,781,489 of NC_044311.2, read as the reverse complement.
AGAAATAACAAATGCTGGCATGTATGTGGAAGAAAGGGAACCCTGATGCACTGTTCATGAGGTTATCAACTGGTGCAGCCACTGTAGAAAACAGTAGGGAGTTTCCTGAAAAAGTTAACAATGGAACTAGCATATGATCCAGAAATTTCACTTCGGGGAATATATCCAAAGGAAATGAAAACAACTCAAAAGACACTGTATTACCACCACCAATATGGCATTATTTACAATTACCAAGACATGGAAACAAACTATGTATCCATCAGTGGATAAATGAGTAAAGAAGTTGTGGTACGGATCCTGGAAAGATGGCAGCGTAGGAGGACGCTGGGCTCACCGCGCGTCCTGCTGATCACTTAGATTCCACCTACACCTGCCTAAATAACCCAGAAAACCACCAGAAGACTAGCAGAACAGAGTCTCCAGAGCCAAGCGCAGACGAGAGGCCCACGGAAGAGGGTAGGAAGGGCGGCAAGGCGGTGCGCGCTATATGGACTGGCGGGAGGGAGCCAGGGCGGAGAGGTGGCCCGCCGGCCAAGCAGAGCCCCCGAGTCTGGCTTGCAAAAGTGGAGGGGCCGGAGGGAGTGTGTTCCAACAGCAAGTGGGACTTGACATCTGGAAGGTTGAAGCTAACAGCTCTGCTCAGAGAACGGGAGGGCTGGAGGACAACGGGAGGGCTGGAGGACAATGGGAGGGAGAGTTGTTGAACCCCGGACAACAGAGTTCAGCTTGGCAGCTAACAAAGGCGCTCGCCAGCGCCATCTCCCTCGCCCATCCCCCAGCCAAAATCCCAAAGGAAACCAGTTCCTGCCAGGGAACTTGCTTACACCACGCAAACACCCAACGCTGTGCTTCTGCAGATCCATCCCTCCAGCGGGTCTGACTCCCTCCTGGTGCCGCAGGGCCCCTCCTGAAGCAGATCACCTAAGGAAAAGCGAGCTGAGCCTGTCCCTCCTGCCCCTGTGCACCTTGCCGATCCACCCTAGCTAATACTCCAGATCCCCAGCACCACAAGCCTGGCAGTGTGCAAGTAGCCCAGACAGGCCACCCCAACCCACAGTGAATCCTGCCCCTAGGAGAGGGAAAGAGAAGGCACACACCAGTCTGACTGTGGCCCCAGCAGTGGGGTGGGGGCAGACATCAGGTCTGACTGTGGCCCTGCCCACCAATGCAAGTTATTCAAGACGGCACAGGGGAAGTGCCCCACAGTCCCGCACCACTCCAGGGACTATCCAAAATGACGAAACGGAAGAATTCCCCTCAGAAAAACGTCCAGGAAATAACAACAGCTAACAAACTGATCAAAAATGATTTAAACAATATAACAGAAAGTGAATTTAGAGTAATAGTCATAAAATTAATCGCTGGGCTTGAAAACAGTATAAAGGAAAGCAGAGAATCTCTTGCTACAGAGATCAGGGACTAAGGAACAGCCAGGAGAAGCTAAAAAATGCTATCAATGAACTGCAAAATAAAATAGAGACAACCACGGCTCGGATTGAAGAGGCAGAGGAGAGAATAGGTGAACTAGAAGATAAAATTATGGAAAAAGAAGAAGCTGAGAAAAAGAGAGATAAAAAAAATCAAGGAGTATGAGCAGAAAATTAGAGAACTAAGTGATGCACTAAAGAGAAATAATCTACGCATAATTGGTATTCCAGAGGAGGAAGAGAGAGGGAAAGGTTCTGAAGGGGTACTTGAAGAAATAATAGCTGAGAACTTCCCTAATCTGGGGAAGGAAAAAGGCATTGAAATCCAAGAGGCACAGAGAACTCCCTTCAGACGTAACTTGAATCGATCTTCTGCACGACATATCATAGTGAAACTGGCAAAATACAAGGATAAAGAGAAAATTCTGAAAGCAGCTAGAGATAAACGTGTTCTAACATATAAAGGGAGATGATAAGACTCGTGACAGATCTCTCTACTGAAACTTGGCAGGCCAGAAAGGAATGGCAGGAGATCTTCAATGTGATGAACAGAAAAAATATGCAGCCGAGAATCCTTTATCCAGCTAGTCTGTCATTTAGAATAGAAGGAGAGATAAAGGTCTTCCCAAACAAACAAAAACTGAAGGAATTCATCACCACTGAACCAGCCCTACAAGAGATCCTAAGGGGGATCCTGTGAGACAAAGTACCAGAGACATCACTACAAGCATGAAACCTACAGACATCACAATGACTCGCCCTATCTTTCTATAATAACACTGAATGTAAATGGACTGAATGCGCCAACCAAAAGACATAGGGTATCAGAATGGATAAAAAAAAAAACAAGACCCATCTATTTGCTGTCTACAAGAGATTCATTTTAGACCTGAGGACACCTTCAGATTGAGAGTGAGGGGATGGAGAACTATTTATCATGCCACTGGAAGTCAAAAGAAAGCTGGAATCGCCATACTTATATCAGACAAACTAGACTTTAAATTAAAGGCTGTAACAAGAGATGAAGAAGGGCATTATATAATAATCATAGGGTCTATCCATCAGGAAGAGCTAACAATTATAAATGTCTATGCACCGAATACAGGAGCCCCCAAATATATTAAACAATTACTCACAAACATAAGCAACCTTATTGATAAGAATGTGGTAATTGCAAGGTACTTTAACACTCCACTTACAGAAATTGATAGATCATCTAGACACACGGTCAATAAGGAAACAAGGACCCTGAATGATACATTGGATCAGATGGACTTGACAGATATATTTAGAACTCTGCATCCCAAAGCAACAGAATATACTTTCTTCTCAAGTGCACATGGAACATTCTCCAAGATAGATCACATACTGGATCACAAAACAGCCCTTCATAAGTATACAAGAATAGAAATCATACCATGCATACTTTCGGACCACAATGCTATGAAGCTTGAAATCAACCACAGGAAAAAGTCTGGAAAACCTCCTAAAGCATGGAGGTTAAAGAACACCCTACTAAAGAATGAATGGGTCAACCAGGCAATTAGAGAAGAAATCAAAAAATATATGGAAACAAACGAAAATGAAAATACAACAATCCAAATGCTTTGGGATGCAGCAAAGGCAGTCCTGAGAGGAAAATACATTGCAATCCAGGCCTATCTCAAGAAACAAGAAAAATCCCAAATACAAAATCTAACAGCACACCTAAAGGAAATAGAAGCAGAACAGCAAAGGCAGCCTAAACCCAGCAGAAAAAGAGAAATAATAAAGATCAGAGCAGAAATAAACAATATAGGATCTAAAAAAACTGTAGAGCAGATCAACGAAACCAAGAGTTGGTTTTTTGAAAAAAATAAACAAAATTGATAAACCTCTAGCCAGGCTTCTCAAAAGAAAAGGGAGATGACTCAGATAAAATCATGAATGAAAATGGAATTATTACAACCAATCCCTCAGAGATACAAGCAACTATCAGGGAATACTATGAAAAATTATATGCCAACAAACTGGACAACCTGGAAGAAATGGACAAATTCCTAAACACCCACACTCTTCCAAAACTCAATCAGGAGGAAACAGAAAGCTTGAACAGACCCATAACCAGCGAAGAAATTGAATCAGTCATCAAAAATCTCCCAAAAAATAAGAGTCCAGGACCAGATAGCTTCCCAGGGGAGTTCTACCAGACGTTTAAAGCAGAGATAATACCTATCCTTCTCAAGCTATTCCAAAAAATAGAAAGGGAAGAAAAACTACTAGACTCATTCTATGAAGCCAGTATTACTTTGATTCCTAAACCAGACAGAGACCCAGTAAAAAAAGAGAACTACAGGCCAATATCCCTGATGAATATGGATGCAAAAATTCTCAGTAAGATACTAGCGAATCGAATTCAACAGCATATAAAAAGAATTATTCATCATGATCAAGTGGGATTCATTCCTGGGCTGCAGGGCTGGTTCAACATTCACAAATCAATCAATGTGATACATCACATTAATAAAAGTAAAGATAAGAACCATATGATCCTGTCAATTGATGCAGAAAAGGCCTTTGACAAAATTCAGCAAACTTTCTTAATAAAAACGCTCGAGAAAGTTGGGATAGATAGAAGGAACATACTTAAAGATCATAAAAGCCATTTATAAAAAGCCCACAGCTAACATCATCCTCAATGGGGAAAAACTGAGAGCTTTTTCCCTGAGATCAGGAACACGACAGGGATGTCCACTCTCACCATTGTTGTTTAACATAGTGTTGGAAGTTCTAGCATCAGCAATCAGACAACAGAAGGAAATAAAAGGCATCAAAATTGGCAAAGATGAAGTTAAGCTTTCACTTTTTGCAGATGACATCATATTATACATGGAAAATCCGAAAGACTCCACCAGAAGTCTGCTAGAACTGATACATAAATTCAGCAAAGTTGCAGGATACAAAATCAATGTATAGAAATCAGTTGCATTCTGGGGCGCCTGGGTGGCGCAGTCGGTTGAGCATCCAACTTCAGCCAGGTCACGATCTCGCGGTCCGTTCGAGCTCGAGTTCGAGCCCCGCGTCAGGCTCTGGGCTGATGGCTCAGAGCCTGGAGCCTGTTTCCGATTCTGTGTCTCCCTCTCTGTCTGCCCCTCCCCCGTTCATGCTCTGTCTCTCTCTGTCCCACAAATAAATAAACGTTGAAAAAAAAAATTAAAAAAAAAAAAGAAATCAGTTGCATTCTTATACACTAATAATGAAGCAACAGAAAGACAAATAAAGAAACTTATCCCATTCACAATTGCATCAAGAAGCATAAAATACCTAGGAATAAATCTAACCAAAGATGTAAAAGATCTGTATGCTGAAAACTATAGAAAGCTTATGAAGGAAATTGAAGAAGATATAAAGAAATGGAAAAACATTCCGTGCTCATGGATTGGAAGAATAAATATTGTCAAAATGTCAATACTACCCAAAGCTATCTACACATTCAATGCAATCCCAATCAAAATTCACCAGCATTCTTCCTGAAACAGGAACAAGCAATCCTAAAATTCATATGGAACCACAAAAGGCCCCAAATAGCCAAAGTAATTTTGAAGAAGAAGACCAAAGCAGGAGGCATCACAATCCCAGACTTTAGCCTCTACTACAAAGCTGTAATCATCAAGACAGCATGGTATTGGCACAAAAACAGACACACAGACCAATGGAATAGAATAGAAACCCCAGAACTGGACCCACAAACGTATGGCCAACTAATCTTTGACAAAGCAGGAAAGAATATCCAATGAAAAAAAGACAGTCTCTTTAACAAATGGTGCTGGGAGAACTGGACAGCAACATGCAGAAGATTGAAACTAGACCACTTTCTGACACCATTCACAAAAATAAACTCAAAATGGATAAAGGACCTGAATGTGAGCTAGGAAACCATCAAAACCCTAGAGGAGAAACAGGAAAAGACCTCTCTGACCTCAGCCATAGCAATTTCTTACTTGACACATCCCCAAAGGCAAGGGAATTAAAAGCAAAAAGGAACTACTGGGACCTTATGAAGATAAAAAGCTTCTGCACAGCAAAGGAAACAACCAACAATAAAAGGCAACCAACGGAATGGGAAAAGATATTTGCAAATGACATATCAGACAAAGGGCTAGTATCCAAAATCTATAAAGAGCTCACCAAACTCCACACCCGTAAAACAAATAATCCAGTGAAGAAATGGGCAGAAAACATGAATAGACACTTCTCTAAAGAAGACATCCGGATGACCAACAGGCACATGAAAAGATGCTCAACGTCGCTCCTCATCAGGGAAATACAAATCAAAACCACACTCAGATATCACCTCACGCCAGTCAGAGTGGCCAAAATGAACAAATCAGGAGACTCTAGATGCTGGCAAGGATGTGGAGAAACCAGAACCCTCTTGCACTGTTGGTGGGAATGCAAATTGGTGCAGCCACTCTGGAAAACAGTGTGGAGTTTCCTCAAAAAATTAAAAAGAGACCTACCCTATGACCCAGCAATAGCACTGCTAGGAATTTACCCAAGGGATACAGGAGTACTGATGCACAGGGGCACTTGTACCCCAATGTTTATAGTAGCACTCTCAACAATATCCAAATTATACAAAGAGTCTAAATGTCCATCAACTGATGAATGGATAAAGAAATTGTGGTTTATATACACAATGGAGTACTATGTGGCAATGAGAAAGAATGAAATTAGGCCATTTGTAGCAACATGGATGGAACTGGAGAGTGTTATGCTAAGTGAAATAAGCCATACAGAGAAAGACAGATACCATATGGTTTCACTCTTATGTGGATCCTGAGAAACTTAACAGAAACCCATTGGGGAGGGGAAGGAAAAAAAAAAAGAGGTTAGAGTGGGAGACAGCCAAAGCATAAGAGACTCTTAAAAACTGAGAACAAACTGAGGGTTGATGGGGGGTAGGAGGGAGGGGAGGGTGGGTGATGGGTATTGAGGAGGGCACCTTTTGGGATGAGCACTGGGTGTTGTATGGAAACCAATATGACAATAAACTTCATATACTGAAAAAAAAAAAAGGTTGTGGTACATTTGTGTATACATGCATACACACACACACACACACACACACACAAAATGGACTATAATTCAGCCATAAAAAAAAAAAAATAGGGAAATTCTACCATTTTTGACAACATTGACGAAACTTGAAGGCATTATGGTAAGTGTAAAAGTCAGAGAAAGATAAATACTTATATGTGGAATCTAAAAAAAATCCACCAAATTTATAGAAAAAGATCAGATTTGTGGCTACAGGTGAGAGCAAGGGGAATTGAAGGAAGGGGGTCAAAAGGTACAAACTTCTGGTTTTAAAATAAATAGGTACTAGTCATACAACATACAATATATTGAGTATAATTATCACTGCTCTAGGATATGTGGAAATTATTTTTCTATTTTATCTATACAAGATGATGAATGTTAGCTAGACTATTGTGGTGGTCATTTCCAGTATCTGTACATCAGACCATCATATTGTACACCTTAACCTTATACAGTGATGTATGTCAAATATTTAATAAAACTGGGGGGGGATTAGAATTGTGCCCACTTGCTCCTCCTTTTCTCTGAGTTAGTGAACAATTTTGAAATATTTTCTAAAACCATTTGCATACATATACAAAACTTTATTTTACCCATATACTAACCTACTCAAAATTCAAATTGTGAGTAACTTGTACAATATTTCCATAAAACATTTTTTCCAAGCCATTGTTCTTTCAATTAAATCAATGCCAGCCATTCTCTTTTCTCTGAACCTCTTACCTCATTATTTATATTTTTCTCTCTGCTTTTGTGAAAGCAACCCGAGCTTAGCTCAAGTTCCTGCTTTTTGGAGGACTTCTTTCTGGTCTTTGTCTTTCTATCCCTTAAACCCAACCCATTATGAAATCTTGTGTTGCATTTGGTAGTATTACTTGGTAATTATGCTTTCTTATCCAGTACTCTCTTTTATGTATACATCTTTTCCATCAAAGAGAAAACTACTTTTCTATCACTGCAAGGTAGGACAGTTTTTCTTATTCAGAGTGTGTGTGAGTGTATGTGTGTGGGGGTGTGTATGTGTGATGAGTAAACGATCGTATATAATAACTTGGGTATTTTCCAGCTATTTATTCTTTAAGATTAGGTTGTTCATACTCCTTTGAATTTTTTCAATTTTTATCTACAGGATTTTATATAACCAACAACTCCCACCCACCTTTTCTTTGCTAGCATAAGACAATATAAAGGATTCACTGACGCTATTATACAGTCTTTTCCCCAGAGCTAACATTCTGCCATGCAAACTGGCACAGCTACCTAAGCGTGTGTGATTGTTAGTGATGATGGGATGCTTTTCTATTGCAGTTCATATTTATGTTGTTTTCTTATTCAAGTAGTTGAGTAGATTTTTAATTATCCATGTTCAAATGCTATACAGTCATAATGATAGAGTAAATTGGGAATAGTAGTACATATTGCCAAAACATTATCCAATAAGTAGGTAGAAAGTAACACCTTGGAAGAACTTTTCTCTTTAAATCACAATTGTCATAACTCTTGTATACTTGACAGAAATTCAGATGAGCACTCTAATTTATATATGGTGTCCATAAGATACCATATTCCTGGATTTCACATTAATATTACACAATTAAGCTCTTTCATCAATGTATGAATTACCCTCCTTTATTTGTTTATTTAAAAAAAATTTTTTAATGTTTTCTTATTTTTTGAGAGACAGAGTATGAGTCGGGGAGGGTTAGAAAGAGGAAGACACGGAATCTGAAGCAGGCTTCAGGTTCTGCCCAACACGGGGCTCAAACTCACGAGCTGTGAGATCATGACCTGAGCCTAAGTTGGACCCTTAACCAACTGAGCCACCCAGGCACCCCAATTACCCTCCTTTAAAACATTATTTAGCAATTAAAAAATTCCCCCACTACCTTTTGCCCACTTTTTCCTGATAATATTTCATGATTTGACAAATTAGCTAGAGGTCAGGTTAATAATTTAAAAATCTTTGAGAAGACTTTAATGTTCAGCTATCTTATTGTAGCTCAAATATTTTAGTAATTGTAATACAAAGTTGAAGGCAAACACACAAATCACTGAACAATTTTGCCTCCAAAATTTCTCTTGGCTGCTTCTCACAACTCCTATCAATTAGGAATTCACATTCACAAGGTAAATCCTAAAACACCTTGATGTTAATGTACAAAATATCAATATTTGATATGTAAAGGGACTTATGCATGAAACATTCAACTATGGCATTAGAAAACTACTCACAAATTAAGATTAGCTTAATTTCATGATTTAGGAGACAAAATATCTAACTTGACCCCTCTCTGGACTGCATCTTCATTGTTTTTTGAAAGAATGCCTCTGAATAGTTAAAAAAAAAAAAAAAAAACAGTCTGAAAGGACTGGAGATTATGCCCTGATTCACGATTTGAGCATACTGGGGAGAACACAGCCACCATCAAATGAGTTCAGATAACAAATGTCTGCTCTAGGTATCAGCAAGCAATGCAAGAAAGATCTTCCTAGGAAATATGAATAGTGGGAACTAGCAGTGAAAGATGTTGGCAAATAACAATTAACTGAAGTTCATTAGTTCACTTTACCAGAAATCACTCAAGTATGTGTCCCCTGAGAATACAAAAGTAAATACGGCAAAAACCCTTGCCTGTAAGTGTATGGTCCCAGGTTGAACTAGAATGCTATTATTTTGTGAAAGTAAAAGAGATTAAAATATATATGTAGTTTTTATGAAGGGAGAGAATAACTCCTCGTTGAACATATACCACTGAAACCACCACCAAAGGATCAGACCCCATTTTAGGAAAACAGAGGCAAACGGTGGGAAAAATCAGAGCATAAACTCTTTATCCTCTCACTTCCTCAGTGATATCTTGGCATCAGCTTTCCACCCCCCTGTATCTTATACTATTTCCCTCATTGCTAACTTCCAAAGATATTTATGCCTGTCAATATCATCTATCTTCTATCAAAAACCATCTGAAACATATTCACACTTAATAAATGACCTAAATTCCTTAAACCATTATTTCCTTCCAAAGTAGCTGCATTTTAACCAGAAAAAGAAGAGAAAAGAAAAAGAGTAATAGTCAGTTTGAGAAATATTAACTAGCAGGCTGCAGGCCAACCAGACTTTGAAGTTGGTTGTCTATACTACCTATACTTAAATCTCCTTGTTGAAGAGGAAGACAACATAGAAAAAGTGGGGAGATAGGATTGATAATGTGGGTCCAATGAAGGAAGGAGCAACTCACTACCAGCTCTCAGCAGGCACAAATTCCTCCTATTCAAGTTTGTTGTCATTAAGTTGATAAATGATGGTATTGAACCTTACCTTGTGAAGCTCTGAATCTTGGTAGAATGGGAATAAAAAGTTAAATAGAGTGTTTCCTTTGGCAGTTCTGTTAAGGATACCCTTGGCACTCTTATTCCCACACTGGCAACATGGGATACATTGATTTTTCATCAATATTACTTGTCAGCTGTGTCCCGGTAAGGGCAGAAAAAAAAAAAAAAAGCCCTTAGTCATTGCTTCTTTTTCTGTATTTAAGAAGTTGAGACTAGGTCTAAAGGTGCTGAAGAATTCCTTCTCTGCTCAGTAAAATAAAGCCATGTTTGAATGTGATGTGGTATTACAATGTTTATTGCAGCTGTTTAGAGCTAAAATATACCGAAAAAATTAGTTGGAATGTCGTTACTCAAGTTGTTTCTCCAACCTAATGCTATGATCATTTCTGGAAGTGGTACTATGCTGATAATTCAACCTTAAAAAAAAAAAAACTAGAATATTTAGATTTTTATTTTCCTTTTTGTGTGATTTTGGTTTCTGCTTAAATGTAAGCTGCTTAAACAACTTGAGCCTGAAGTTGGAGACTTATTTTGTAGAGGGCTATGGACTTGTCTTCTTACTCTGTGAAACTCTGTGACAGAAAGTAAGTTTACATTTTTGTTTTTCCATCTCTCTTTTTTAGTTCATTTACCTTTGCCTGACCTGGCAGTGCACCAAAGCTCCTTGGTGAAATTTATGTATACCAAGTGCTAAATTAGAGGTGGTAATTGTTTACTGTGGCAAGGCTTCAAAACAGAAGAAAAGTTTTCCAAAACAGATTGGGAGAGAAGAAATGAAAGGTTTTATCTGAACATCCATGAGCACATTTTTCTTCATCAAAGAGAAAACACTAAAAAAAAAAAAAAAAAAAAAAAAAAAAAAAGAGCCTAAAAGCACCAAACAAAGATTAATTTTAATTAAGGCTTAGAAAAAGATGACAAGTATATTGATAAATGACTTTCTTTTCTTTGCTTTCCCTTTCATTTCTTTTCACGGTCTATGCTTAAGGTCAGAAGATTTTCCAGGCTTCTGTAGACACTCATTATAGAGTGAAAAATCATGGCACTTTCAGGTATTCCAAGAATATCTGCTAGTGTTGGGAAAGGTAGGATGCTGAGATACTTCCCCAAATTTCACAGTTCAGTTAGTCTAAAATATTCAGTGACCTCTTGCTAACTAAAAGACACCCATCTACGCACATGAGGACTACAAAGATGGATAAACTGAAAATAATTCTCATCTGCTGTGCTACTCACATAGATGTACAAAGGCTGTATAAGTGACCAACTGGAGGCAGGGAAGGGAGTTAAAAGTTCATGGTAGGTAAAGGGGTAATTCAGGCTGCAAGTTAATCAATGAATACTGCAGTCCCCAGAGAGGATGGTATATCCACATGAACCTAAACCTGGACCTAAAGTATCCAAGGGAAAGGAAACCTACTATTGATAAAGTACTTACTATGTGTTAAGCACTTCATTAAATGATTTATACTTTCTTTTAATTACCACAATAGTCTTGTGAAATAGATGTTAACCCAGATGAGAAAATAGAGATTCAAAACAAATATATAATGACCTCCAGTGGATGTCGCCAATTAAAATCTGTATACATCAACATGCTTTCCATGCAATTAGTGAAACCTGAAGTGAAAAAATATGAAATTGCTGGATTATGCAGATTCCACTTCATTATAATATTATACCCTCAAGCAAGCAATCTCAGCCCTTTATCTACTACAAGATTCATCATGGTGAGTAATGTTCACAGTTAAGAACATTCTTGCAGAGATATAATCAGAACTATCTCCCGCTTAAAAAAAAAAACAACCTTAATTTCAGAAAAATTAGCATATACAAATTGAAAGAATAGTCATACATTAACACTTGTCTACTATTCATTTAGATTCAACACAAAATCCTGGCACATTTGCTTTTTCATTCCACCTATCCATTGTCACCTTCCTCTCCTTCCTCTCCCCACCTCTTTACTCTCTGTCTTATAAAATATCCCACAATCAGGGTTTGTAGGATTATTTCCTCATGATTACACGAGGAATTTTTTTTTTGGCAGCACGAACACCATATAACAAGGTAATTTTCTTTCCACTGCACTAGCGGCACATGATTCTGAAATTCTACTATTTCTGCCATGTATGTTAGTTGGTATGTAACAGTGTGCTTTGGGCTTTACAATGTATGTAAAAATAAAGTTTATGACAATCACAGCATATAAATCAAACAGAGAAAGATGAACTATACTATTGTAAATTTGCTATAGTATATGTGCCGTAACATATTATCACTTAAAAGTAGACATTGAAAAAAGTACACCATGAATCCTACAGTGACCACTATAACAATATACAGAATTGTTTATACAATATAATGAATTATAGCTAAGGGGAGCATGGGTGGCTCAGTCAGTAAAGTGTCCAACTCTTGATTTTAGTTCGGCTCGTGGTCTCTCAGTTTGTGAGACTGCTCCCCACATCAGGCTCTGTGCTGACAGCATGGAGCCTGCTTGCTATTCTCTCTCTCTGCCCCTCCCCTGTGCTGACTCTCAAAATAAATAAATAAACATTAAAAAAAAGAATTCTAGCTCAAAGGCCAAAAAAAGGGGATTAAATAGTCAGCTAATCCAAAAGAAGGCAGAAGAAGAAGAAGAAGAAGAAGAAGAAGAAGAAGAAGAAGAAACAACAACAACAACAACAACAACAACAACAACAAAGTAGTGGAGGTGGTCCAAGACCACCTGACTTGGGGATGTGCTGAACTCACCTCCCCCCATGCACACACTGAAAAATCTCCCTTTCAAGAGACCTGAAAACTAGCTGAACAGATCCTCCACATCAGAAAAGGAGAAAGGAGTCCCATGGAATCAAGTAGAAGAGGCTGAGATGCAGTCTTGCCATAAACCCCACCTCTGGTGCAACAAACCACAATCAAGGAGGGAATCTCACAAACCCAGAGCTTCTCTCTGAGAAGCAAATGGTTCCTACCTCACATGGGCACCCCAGATTTTAATACCTGCATCTGAATCAAAAGCCCCTAAGACATCTGGCCTTGAAAAACAATGGGGCTCACTCCCTTAAGAGCCAAGGAGCTCTAGCAAACTGAGAAAATGTGCTTCAACAGCTCATACACAGATGCACTTGCCACAGGGCCCTTCACAGAAAAAGCTGTTTGAAAAGCACCCACACTCTATGAGAAGGAGATTTGAAGGAGATCAAAGACGATTTGCTGATCTTCAAGTGTCTGCTGGAGGGGAAGGGGCTTATTGAGATATTCTCTCACCATTGGGCTCCAATGATATTGGGCACCAATTTATACTCTTCTTCTACCTTGCTAAAGCCATTTGTTTTTTCCCTTGGCTGGTGCCATCTTTACTCTCCAAGGATCAGGACCATCTTTGAGCTCTCCCTCTGCCTTGCTAAAGCTGGCAACCACCATGTATTTTTTTTCCCTTGGCAAATAATACTTCATGCTCTCCCTCTGCCATGCTCCATGTTGCCAGTATCTCCTAGAGGGGAGCTTTTATATGTGTCTGGTGCCCCAGTTTTTGCAGCTTCAGCCAAGTAGACACCCTTTGGTTGCTGGGCTTTGGAGACCAGGGGACATGTGTTCCTGGGTCCCATGGGACTGTAACAATTTGAAGAGTTCATGGAAGGGTACCAACCTCAGAGAACTGCACGGATTGCCAACTAAAATATACCCCAGTCTTTTTGAGTTAGAGGCCTTTTTGTGTGTCCAAGATCTTTGGCCTAAGGGACAGGTTTCTGGTCTGGCCTACCATACAGAGGTGTTCCCAGGAAAAAGAGGCTAGTGGACACAATTTTGTGCTCTCCCTTTCCCTCAAACCAGCTTGCTAGTATCTTCTAGAGGGGAACTAATACCCTTGTCTGATTCCCTAATTTTTGCAGCTGCTGCCAAGGATACCACTATATCACCTGGCTCAGGTGGCCAGTACAGCTTATATTCACCAGTCTCACAGGACTGTAACCAATGAATTAAGAGTTCTTGAACAGCTACTATGCTTAGGGAACAGAAAGAGGCAACAAAACCAGGAGATCAGTCTTTCTGTGAACAAAGTCTATAAGCTTATTATCATAGCTGCAGCTTGAGAGGCAAATTGCTAAACACACATCTAAGAGGTGACTATGAACATTTCCAGAGACCTCATAATATGGGCACTTTGTGTTCTTCCTCTACTATGCTCTACTGCACCAGTATCTCTCAGACCTATCACCCATATCTGGTGCCCCAGGTTTTATGTCTGGTTCCCTGTTTTTTTTTCAGTTGCCACACAGGCGACATCCCTTGACTGCCTAGTTCTGGTGGCCAGGTGGGGCTTGCATTCCTGTGTACCAAGAAACTTTAACAGAGAAACAAATTTTGGCAAACTACAACCTCCAGGGCACCGTATAGACAGCAGACTGAACCATACCCCCAGCCTACCTGTGCAAGAGGCCTATTTACTTGTCCTGGAGCTTAGGCCTGAGGGGTAGGCTTTAGGTTTCCCACACACGCTTTCAGGGAATGCGGGCTGAGGGACACCATCTTTGTTTTCTCCCTCTGCCTCACTCCAGCTCATTGGTACTCCCAGAAAGGAACTTACGCCCTCATTTACAGCCCCAGTTTTTGTGAGTGGCACGCAAGGGACACCTCCAGATTATCTAGTATGGAGGCTAGTGGGGTTTCCAATTGTATTTCTACATGACTGAATATATTTGCACACTTTTATATTTAGTTGATGTTTACATATTTTTGAGAGAGACAGAGTATGAGTGGGGAAGGGGCAGAGAGAGAGAGGGAGACACAGAATCCAAAGCAGCCTCCAGGCTCTGAGCGGTCAGCATGGAGCCCAATGCAGGGCTCAAACTCACAAGCCATGAGATCATGACCTGAGCTGAAGTTGGATGCTTAACTGACTGAGCCACCCAGGTACCCCCATACTTGCACACTTTAAAAACTGTTGCCTGAAGGTTTAGTTTCCAATCAACGTGGAATTTGGTGCTGATGGAGACTCCCTGCTTTGGGACACTGACAGATCATGGCACAGCCTCAACAACTGGAGGCTATCAAAAATAAAATAAGCTACTTGGACAATCACAGAGGTTCAAGGTACAATCAAGAGCTAGGGCAAGCTTGAACAATAAGAGCTAAGGCAAGCTTGAACAACTCATCTCTTACATCAGGCTACTCCTTTAAAACTGGAAGAGGTGGCTATTTCATCTAATACACAGAAACAAACAGAGACAAACAGCATAAAGAAACAGATATATGTTCCAAATGAAAGGACAAGATAAAACCTTAAAAAAAATTAATGAAACAGAGGTAAGTAATTTACCTAATAGGAAGTTCAAAGTATTGGTCATAAAGATGCTCACCAAACTTGGAATAAGAATGAACACAGTAAGAACTTCAATAAAGAGAGAATATAATAAAGTACCCAACACAGTCACCAGAACTGAAGAATCCAATAACTCAACTGAAAAATAAATTAGAGGTATTTTAATAGCAGACTAGATGCAGTAAAAGATTCAGTGATCTTGAAGTGGAACTCATGCAATCAGAACATCAAAAATTAATAATTAAAAACATAAAGACAGTTTAATATACGTATGGGACAACACCAAGCAGACTAACATTTGATTATGGGGGTCCCAGAAGGAGAAGAGAGAGAAAAGCAGGAAATTTATTTGAGGAAATAATGGCTAAAAAGTTTCCTAACCTGGGAAAGAAAATAGACATCCAAATTCAGGAATTCCAGAAGTGAACTCTAAGAGCTTCGTGCCAAGACACATTATAACTAAAATGTTCAAAGTTGAGAAAAAAAGGAGTAAATCTTAAATGGGGCAAGAGAAAAATAACTTGTTACATACACAAGAATACCAGTAGTGCTATGAGATTTTTCAGCATAAACTTTGCAGGCCAGAAGGGAGTGGAAGGATATATTCAAAGTGCTGAAAGAAAAGAACTTCCAACAAAGAATGCTTTACCCAAGCAAAGTTAGTATTCAAAATTGAAAGAGAGTTACAAAGATTCCAACAAGCAAAAGCTAAAGGAGATCATTGTCACTACATCAGTCTTATAATAATGTTAAAGGGACTTATGTAAGCTGAAAAGAAAAGGTGCTAATTAGTAACAAGAAAACAGGGGTGCCTGGGTGGCGCAGTCGGTTAAGCGTCCGACTTCAGCCAGGTCACGATCTCGCGGTCCGTGAGTTCGAGCCCCGCGTCAGGCTCTGGGCTGATGGCTCAGAGCCTGGAGCCTGTTTCCGATTCTGTGTCTCCCTCTCTCTCTGCCCCTCCCCCATTCATGCTCTGTCTCTCTCTGTCCCAAAAATAAATAAACGTTGAAAAAAAAAATTTTTTTAAAAAGAAAACATATGAGTGGCACCTGGGTGGCTCAGTCAGTTAAGTGTCTAACTCTTGGTTTTGGCTTAGGTCATGATCTCGCAGTTCATGAGTTCATGCCCCACATCAGGCTCTGTGCTGAATGTGCAGAGCCTGCTTAGGACCCTCTCTCTCCCTCTCTTGCTGCCCTTTCCCTGCTCATGATCTTTATCTCTCTCTTTAAAATAAATAAATAAATAAAATCATAAAATAAACTTTAAAGTATAGATCTCAGTGAAGAGGTAAATATCTAGTAAAGATGATGGATTATAAAGCTAGTATGAAGGTTAAAGGGAGAAGTAAGGAAAACAACTAGAGCTACAGTAATCAGAAAAGGGACACAGAGGATAAGGAGATGTAAAATGTATCATCAAAAACATAAAAAATCGAAGGGGAAGGGACTAACATGTAAAGTTTTAGAATGCATTCAAACTTATCAACTCAAACTAGACTGTTATAAATATAAATTGTTACACACAAGCCTTAAGGTAACCAGAAAGTAAAAACCTATAGGAGAAACACAAAAGCTATTAAGAATCTAAGCATATCACTAAGAAAAGGCATCAAACCACAAAGGAAGAGGACAAGACAAGAAATGAACAGACAGGAACTACAAAACAGCCAAAAAACAATTAACAAAATGGTAATAAGTATATATCAATAATTACTTTAAATGTAAATGGACTAAATTCTTCTATCAGAAGGCATACAGTGGCTGAATGGATTAAAAACAAGACCCATCTATATACTGCCTACAAGAGACTCACTTCAGATGTAAGGACACACATGACTAAAAGTGAAGGGAAGGAAAAAGACCTTCCATTAAAATAGAAACCAAAAGAAAACTGAGGTAGCTGTAAGATATCAGACAAAACAGACTTTAAAACAAACACTGTAATAAGGATAAAGAAAAGCATTACATAATAATAAAGGGATGAATCCAACCAGAGGATATAACTTATAAATATTTATGTTCCCAATATAGAGCACCTAAATATATAAATCAAATATTAACAAATCTACAGGGAGAAATAGACAGCAATATAGTAATAATAGGGAACTTTAATACCCTACTTACATCAATGGATAGATTTTCCCCAACAGAAAATAAATGAGGAAACATTGGCTTTAAAGTACATACTAGACCAGATGAACTTAACAGATAAATACAGAAAATTTCATTTAAACGGAGAATATATATTCTTCTCATGTACACATGGAACTTCCTCCAGGATACACCATATGTTAGTCCACAAAACAAGTCTCAATAAATTTAAGACTGGAATCGTATCAAGCATCTTTTCCAATCACAATAGTATAAAATCAGAAATCAATAGAAAGAAAGCTAGAAAGTTCACATATACATGGAGGTTAAACAAAATGCTACCAAACACCCATAAATCAATAAGGAAATCAAAGGAAAAAAAAAACCTTGAGACAAATGAAAATAAAACACACCAAAATTTATGTGATGCAGCAAAAGCAGTTCTAATAGGTAAGTTCACAATGATAAAGGCTTACCTCAAGAAACAACAAAAAATTATCAAATAAGTGACCTATCTTTAAACTTCAAGGAACTAGAAAAGAAAAGAGTAGTTCAAAAATAGAAGGAAAGGAAACAAGGACCAGAAAGGAAATAAATGAAATAAAGACAACAAAAAACATTAATGAAATTTAAAGCTGGTTCATACAAAGATAAATAAAATTGACAAACCTTTGGCTAGACTCACCAAGAAAAAGGACTCAAATACAATCAGACATGAAAGATGTTACAACTGATACCACAGAAATACAAAGGATCATAATCAGCATATGTGAATTATATGCCAACAAACTGGACAACCTAGAACAGGTAAATTTTTAGACACATACAGTCTCTGAAGACTTAATCAGGAAGAAATAGAAAAATCTGAAAAGGCCAAATAGTAGTAAGGAGATGGAAGATTTTTGATTACTGATTCAAACAAACAAAAGTCCAAGACCAGACAGTATCACTAGTGAATTCTACCAGACATTCAAAAAAAAAAAAAAAAAAAAAAAAAAAAAAAAGAATTATTACCAATTCATCTCAAACTCTTCCCCCAAAAAACAAAAACAAAACAATAATAACAACAACAACACTGAAGAGGAGGGAATGTTTCAAAACTCATTTTTATGAATCCAGTTGTACCCTGATCAAAAAACACTCAAGGATGTCACAGGAAAATTATAGGCCAATATCCCTGATAAACATAGATGCAAAATTCCTCAACAAAATGTTAGCAAATTGATTTCGAAAATACATTACAAGGATCATACACTATGATTAAGTGGTACTTATTACAATAATGCAAGTGTGATTCAACACCTGCAACTCAATTATTTGATACACCACATTAAAATTAAGGATAAAAATTAGATGATTATCTTAATAGATGCAAAAAAGCATTTGACAAATTCAACATCCACATGATAAAAACTCTCAACACAGTGGGTATAGAAGGAAATGCCTGACCATAATAAAGGCCATATATAAGAAGCCCATAGCTAATGTCATTCTCAACAGTGAAAAGGTGAAAGCTCTTCCTTTAAGATCAGGAACAAGACAAGAATGCTTTCTCTCAACACTTTTATTCAACATGGCGTTGGAAATTCTAGCAAAAGCAATTAACCAAGAAAAATAAAGGGCATCTAAACTGGAAAGGAAGCAAACTGTCACTATCTGTGGGTTAAATGGTTTTATATATAGAAAATTCTAAAAACCACAAAAAAACTGGAGAATAAACAATTTCAGTAAAGTTGCAGAATACAAAATCAACATACAAAAATCTGTTGGGTATCTGTACACTAATAACAAAGTAGCAGAAAGAGAAAACAATTCCATTTACAGTTGCATCAAAAAGAATACCTACAAATAAATTTAAGGAGGTGAAAGACCTGTACAGTGAAAACAACAAGACAAATAAAATGGAAAAATATTCCATGCTCATGAATTAGAAGAATATTGTTATAATGTTTGTACTATTCAAGCAATCTCCAGGTTCAATGCAACATCTATCAAAATTCCAATGTCATTTTTCCAGAGAAATAGAACACAACCCTAAAATTTGTATGGAACCACCTAAGATCCCAAGTAGCCAAAGCAGGCTTAAAGAACACAGCTGGAGGTATCATGCTCCCTGACTTGAAATTATATTACAAAATTTTAGCCATCAAGATAGGATATTCATGTAAAAACAGACACATAGATCCATGGAAAAGAATAAAGAGCCAATAAATCAACCCCCACATATATGGTCAATTTATGACAAAGGAGGCAAGAATATACAATGGGGAAAGGACAGTCTATTTAATAAATTGTGTTGGGAAAACTACACAGCCACATGCAAATAATGAAACTATACTCTTATCTCATTCCATAGGTGGCTCAGTCGGTTAAGCATCTGACTTCGGCTCAGGTCATGATCTCACGGTTCGTGAGTTCAAGCCCCACATCGGGCTCTGTGCTGACAGCTGGGAGCCTGGAGCCTGCTTCAGATTCTGTGCCTCCCCCATTCTCACTGTGTGGGTCTCTCTCTCAAGAATAAACATTAAACAAATTTTAAAAAAATGAACGCCAAATATATTAAAGATTTGAATGTAGGACCTGAAACCATAAAACACTTAGAAGAAAACATAGGCAGTACATTCCTTTATATGGGTCTTGTTGATGTTTTTTATGGATTTAACAGCAAAAGCAAATTCAACAAAAGCAAAAATCAACAAGTGGGCCTACCAACTAAAAAGCTTCTGCACAGCAAAGGAAATCATCAACAACAAAACAAAGGCACTCTACTAAATTTGAGAACATATCTGTAAATCATGTATCTGAAAAGGACTTAATATCCCAAAACATAAAGAACTCCTACAATTCAATAGCAAAAATCAAACAACCTGATTTTTCAAAAATGGGCAGATTAACTGAACAGGTATTTTTCTAAAGAAGACATTCATATAGCTAACAGGTACACAAAAAGATGTTCAACATCACTAATCATCAGGGAAATGCACATCAAAACAAAATGAGATCACCTTATGCTTGTTAGAATGACTATTATAAAAAAGACAAGAAATAGCAAGTGTTGGCAAGGATGTGGAGGAAAGGGAACCCTTGCTCACTTTTGGTTGGAATGTAAATTGGTGCAATCACTATGGAAAATAGTGTAGAGGTTCTGCAATATATTAACAATAGAACTATCATATAATCCAGTAATTCCACTTCTAGGCTTTAACTGAAGAAAATTCAAACAGTGATTCAAGAAGATACATGCAAAAAGATATATGCTCCATTCATTGCAGCATGATTTACAAAAGCCAATAATGAAAAGCAAATGTCCAGTGATGGATGACTGGATATACACAATGGAATACCATTTAGCTATAAAAAAGAATGAAATTTTGCCATTTTCAACAACATGGGTGGAACTTTGGAGCATTATGCTTAGTGAAATAAGTCAAGGAGAAAAAGACAATTATGTGATCTCACTTACACATAGAAAAACAACAAAATAAAACAAGAGATACAGAGATACACATAGATACAGAGACCAGATTGGTGTTGTCAGAGTTGCAGGGGGCAAGGTGGGGAGAGGCCAGATGATGATGAGTTAAACTGGTAAAGAGGATCAGAAGGTACAAACTTCCAGCTATAAAATAAATAAGTCATGGAGATATAATTTACAGCATTGTGACTATAGTTAATAATATTGTATTGCATATTTGAGAATTACTAAGAATAGCTCTTTCAAGTTCCCATTAAGAAAAAGAAAAAAATGTAACTATGTATGATGATGGATATTAACTATACTTATTGTAATAATTCTTTTTCAAAGTATACAGATAAATTATTTTGTTGTACACCTGTAACTGATATGTTATAGGTCAATTATACCTAAAAAAAACCCCACAAAGTATAAATGTCTTAAGTGTAAACAAAATAAGACAGATTTCAACCTAATATAATCAAGATCAAATATAAATGATATGAACATTCCAATTAAATGATAGATATCATACTGGATAAAATCACAAGATTCAATTATATGCTATATAATATACGAGAAAGGAATTTCAAATATGAAGGCACAAATAGGTTAAACATAAAAGGATGGGAAAAGATATACAATGTTCATAGTAATCACAAGAAAACTGGAGTAGTTATATTACTATTTGGCAAAGTAGATTTGTTGGTAAAGAATATTAGTGAGGTAAAGAAGATAACCTCATAATTATAAAAGGATCAAGTTACCAATGTGACATAGCCGTCAAACATTTATGAGCATAATGGAGCTTCAAAATCCATATGAACTGATAAAATTGCAAGAAGAAATAGACAAATCCTCAATAGTTAGAAATTAAAATGCTGCTCTATCAATAAGTAATAGAACAGAAAGTATAAAATCACTAAGAGTAAAGGCGACTTGAAAATTCCTATCAATTCACTTGACCTAACTGACATTTTGAGAACACTCTATTTAAGAATAGAATATATTTTTCCCCCAAGTGTACTTGGAACATCTCTACAGATAAACTGGGTCATAAAACCATTCTCAATATATTAAAACAAGGTAATACTTCTCTGGTCACAATGAAATTAAATTATAAATATATAACAGAACGATAGATAGTTGGGAAATTTAAAAGATTGACCAGCCATTGGTAACAATGTGGATGGTCTTAAAACTACTGGTGAAACATTCATGTTGTTGAATAGTGTGGCACTCTCTTAAAAATTTAAGTATATATCCTCCATGTGATCTCTTAACTCTACTCCTAGAGAAATGAATGCACATATCCATAAAAGCCTTATACATGAATTTGCATAGCAACATTATTTTTATAGGCAAAACTACAAGCAGATATAATTATCAGTTGTAAATAAATGTCCATTAATAGTTGGACTAAAAAAATTGTACATTCATGCAATGGAATACTACTCAACAATAACAAGGAATAAACTACCAAATTTATATAATTATAAATTTCTATATAATTTATATAAATTTCTATATAATTTATATAAATTATAAATTTCTATATAATTATAATGAGTGAAATAAGCCAAAAAAATGTATGTTGCATTATTCCATTTATACAAAATTCTAGAAATTACAAACTACAGTGACATTCAAAACTTACCCGATTATACATTTTGAATATGTGCATTCATTTAATGTCAATGATACCTTAATAAAGCTGTCAAAAAAAATCTGTAAAATTAAATTTGTGGCTCAAAAATAAAAAAAGAAATACATAGAAATGTTTATGTACCTCAGAGTACTTTCACTTCCATCTGTGTATCTTTGACCATATACTATAGACTAGAAAAAATAAATGCCTAACACAGGGAAAAAAAGGTTCAAGCCCTAGAAAAAGTATACACAAATATATTTTAACTGGTTATTTTTTAAATATTAGAGGACTTGGATTTAGTTATATTTTCTCCCTTCCTAAATTCTTTTATCATTTGTGTTAACTCTTATCATATATAGTCTTGGGTATGCCATATCATATCATCAACAAATAGAGATACTAACTCCTAACTCCTTTTCAAATTCTTATGCCTCTATTAGATTTGCTAACCACAAATCACTATTTAAAAAAAAATGTGCCGAATGCCAAAAGATTAAAAAATTCCTTCCATGAGCAAAATTTAAACGAGTTCTCTTTCTTATTAGATATCAAGAAATAAAATCTCTTAACAGGGACAATGTTTAAGAGTATTTAAACATTCATTTACCTAGTATTTAAAGGAGGAAGAATCTCAAAAATAAGTCATATTTCCAAAAAAAATGCAAGTTGTGTATATGTGTATATATATGTGTGTGTGTGTGTGTGTGTGTGTGTGTGTGTGTATGCTTCTTATACGTACCAACAAAAATTCTTAGGATTAAAAAAAAAAAGCAGAAAAATATTTTTCATTCATCACCTCATGTAATTCTGAAAACAGCCCCAAGTAATGTGGTATTACTGTCATTTTATAAAGAAAGTCTCTGAAATTCAGAGAGTATTTAAGAACTTGCTCATGGTAACCCAGTAAGTAATTTTGAAGACACTATGTAAGCCTAAATCTGTCTAATTTCCAAGTTCATGGTCTAATGTTACACTTGGCTAACCCAGGCTATAAGTTTTAGAAATCGTTTGAATTATTTGTTACTGTGTGACAAGCCACCTCAAAACTTAGTGACCTAAAACAATTATTTAACTCACAAGCCTACAGCATGGGGAGGGTTCAGGAGGTTTCAGCGGGGAAGGCTTCCTTGCTCCGTGTAGCGTCCCATGGAATAGTCTGACGGAGACCCCAGATCCGCTCCTTAAAATGGCTCATTCACGTGGCCGGCAAATTGGTTCTGTCAGCTGAGAGCTGAGCTGGGCTTGTCAGCTGAGTTACCTACACATGGCCTCAGCAAGTGTTCTTTCTGCATAGGTTAGTTGTGGTTTCCTCAAATGGGTAGCAGCTGGGTTCCAAAAGCAAGGCTCTCGAAAGTACTAAGTGGAAGCTATACCATCTTTATAACTCAGCACCAAAAGTTACATAGCATAGTCACAGCTCACCCAGATTCAAAGGGAAGTTACATAAACCCTGCCTCAATGGGAGGCGTGGTAACACCACACGATGAAAAAGAACAGACGATTACTCTGTAAACAGTTTTGGAAAATTTATCAATACAGTCTTTAGAATTTACAATCTGCTCCTGCATTTCATTTGTTTCACGGTATTTTTAAAAATATTTTTTAAACATCTTTGGAAAAAAAAACACCTTTTTTTCTTACTCCTTTAAAATTAAGTGTGAATTGGGGCACCTGGGTGGCTCAGTCAGTTAAGTGGTTCAGCTCAGGTCATGATCTCACCCTTTATGAGTTGAGCCCTGCGTCAGGCTCTGTGCTGACAGCTCAGAGCCTGGAGCCTGCTTCAGATTCTGTGTCTCCCTCTCTCTCTCTGCCCCTCCCCTGCTCTCTCTCTCTCAAAAATAAACATTTAAAAAAAGATAGAGAAAATTGTGAGTGATTTGTTTCAAAGTTCTTTTTTTCTTTTTTATATTTATTTTCGAGAGGGAGAGAGAGGGAGAGAGAAAGAGCACACACACACACACACACACACACACACACACACACGTATGAGCAGGGGAGGGGTGGAGAGAGAGGGAGACACAGAATCTGAAGCTCCAGGCTCTGAGCTGTCAGCACAGGGCCCAACACAGGGCTTGAACTCACAAACAGAGAGATCATGACCTGAGCTGAAGTCGGACACTTAACCCACTGAGCCACCCAAATGCCCCTCAAAGTTCTTTTTTCTACATTCTCTCAGCCTGAATTCTCATGAGCTCACTTTGTTCTATATTCATTTGGACATTTAACTCCTTTGTGAAGGAAGGAAGGAAGAAAAGAAGGAAGGAAGTGGGAGAGAAAGAGGGACAGAGAGGGAGGGAAGGAGGGAGGAAGGAATGAGGAAGGAAGGGAGGAGGGAGGAAAGAAAGAAAGGAAGGGAGAAAGGGAGAAAGAAAAAGAGATAGGAAAAGAGAAGTGGGGGAGAGAGGGAAAGAAAGAAAGAAAAGAAAGACAAAGTACAGTGAAAGCCTTTTTTAAAAAAATACTATTTTTCATACAAATCATCTAGAATAATATTTCTCAAGGTATAGTACATACATTATCTGAACAAAAATTACCTGACATACATGCTCAAATGATGATTCTTGGGTACCTGTTGAGAAATAGATCATTAAAAACTTTGAGATCACGGCCTAGGAATGCACATTTGTAACAAATTATTTACGTGGATTTTATGCATTCTCAAACTTGAGAAGCACTTACCCAGTCCAACTTTCTTGTTTCAGAGGAAAAGAATTAACTAGTGAAGTGAATAATCTCCCAGAAATAGAGTTAAATACGCCTCTCTTTGGGAGTGTTACTGTTCAGTTATTAAGAACAAGTTACTTTATGATTTTTCTCATTGAGAAAACCTCAAGGTACAGCGCTGAAAACTCAAACGACTACAGGAGCGAGGAGGTGATATAAATGACTGAGGCAGACCTGGTCTAAGACAACACAGGCAACGAGGGAAAAGTTGTGAACTGGCAACAGAATAATCAAAGAACCCAGAGGAAGAGAGAGTTTCATTAAAGACCCAGGAATGGGAAATAAGAAAAATGCCATGACCTCTACAGTACAAAGGTTACACAGTGGCAGAACAGAAAACCCCATGGAGGTCATGAATTGCCTTTGGCCCAAGGATGGCTCTGTTGCCTCACTTGTGAGCGAGGGCTTCAACCACCTCCATTTGACTTCAAACATTCTAATTGATGAAGTTCTTCTTTCCAACTTGTCTCTTCACTCAAGCAAAAGCCCCTGAGGGTGAAGCGTCCCCTGAGGGGAACTGAAATTACCCCTCACGCAATAAGGACTGCCCTGAGCCAGCAAGACCCTGCTCAGGATTGACTCCAAGACGATGGTCAACCTCATTTTCACTGTCCACCTGCAAGTACCCACCATTGCCCCACATTTTCCTTATACTATATAAACCTAGAAGTATTTTCAGCACTTGGGAGACAGAGTTTGAGATGCTGGTCCTCTGTCTTCCCAGGGTTGGTCCCTCTGAAATAAATCCCTTGCATGTTTCACCTCCACTCATCTCTCTGCCTTTGTATTTTGTCAGCTCTGAGTGGCCAAACCTGGTCTGCTTGGGACCCCCAGAGCATGTGCTCTTACATCCTTGCACCCTTGGCTACACTTGGTGGGCAAACATGTTTCCTGTTTACTGTATAGAAGGCAGGATTGGGTAAGAGAAGTTTGATCTTAGGATCTCCAGGCAGTGGCAGAAACTGAGTATATGACACACAATGAATTGCCCTAAATGTTAAGGTGGATGAACATTCATTTTTTTCGTATCCTTTTGAAGACATACACGCAGACACAATTCCTTTGAATT
Source organism: Lynx canadensis (assembly GCF_007474595.2). Lineage (NCBI taxonomy): Eukaryota > Metazoa > Chordata > Mammalia > Carnivora > Felidae > Lynx > Lynx canadensis. The sequence continues at coordinate 20,755,327 of NC_044311.2, read as the reverse complement.
TATGTGCAGAAACAATTCCTTTAGAATCTATAATTCTATGAACATTCTGTCACTTTTGTATATAATGGAGTCAATCAAGAGTTTATTGTGCTCCCCAATAAGATCTTCTTGTAACAAGGTCAACATCAGGAGTCCCCAAAGAGCAGGATCCCTGCTGACTCTTCATCATGACTCCTCCAATAAACAGCTTGACCTCTCAAGAAATTTTCGATTTTCATTTTTTAATGGCCCCTTATTATAAACAACCTGCCCTCTCAAGGCCTGCCAGATCAAAAGCTAATTCTTAGGTACTATTATTTCTATGCAAGAGGAGAAGAAAAAATATTTTTGAATTCAAATGGAGAATCTAATTTTGACTCATCAGAGTACGTCTCGATGTAGCAAAAACAACTGTTCCCTTTAAAAAACCTCCAAGGTAAGCAGCCGAGGCACAGTGGCAAAAACAAGACTCAACTTTACACTTCTGGGACGCTGAAGAGAGTGCATTTAAGATTCACAACAAGCTACAAAGAGTTTCTGCTGCCGCTGTTGGAATCACTGGCCTTTGCCAGTCAGGGGCGGCTGAGATCTGTCCACTTACTCATTTTATCTCCCTGCCATTGCTGATTGCTAATTTCCTGAGTATTAATTACAAAGTTCAGTCCTTCCCCCATTGAGTCTGAAATAGAGAATGAGGGCTAACTTTAGAACAAAAGCCATCAAATTCCCCCATCTACTCAGAACATTTAAGGCCAAGGACATGCAAAGCAAAGAGACACATTCCTCCCCTTTCAGGAAAATTTCTGTGAAATTAGGATGACTCAAACATTCCTCTCGGTCCTTAAAATAAAGGGTGAGTGTTAAAGGCATTCCATTTTTGAATGGCCCTAAAAAATCCTTTTCTGGGAAATCTAGAAAGAGGGGTGAAATTATCTCAGCTCATTGAACACAAATAAATGTTCAGGCCATCCTTTCCTGCATGATTAAACCATTGTCTTAATCACAGACTGGCCTCTAATTCCCAAACAAATGCATTGCCTTGGTGCTGTTTTTCAAGAGAAAAGAAAAAGAAGAATTTTGAGAAATTAACTTTCTTTGCTTTTGATCTTGGGGACAAATTGCATACTCGGGAGCTACCAGCTTGTTGTTTAAGCCACAAGATTCAATATGTAGCACATCCTCATACTTCTTTACCAAGAATTTGTTTTATGATTACCAATTTCCACGTGGAACAGAGAGGAAAGTCAGAGAAAGACCGGGCCAATGTACCATATTAGCTGATGTTGCAGGTGGCAGGCATGTAAGAGTTTCTGACAGCCACAAACACAATTTACTCAAGTGCTGTCAGGGGGCTAGAATTTTAAGGCAAAATACATCTTCCATTGAAAACATTTCCCAAAAAATTCTGAGAAAGTGAATGGGGAAAGCTGAGAGCAAGTCAAATGTGAATCTCATGTTCGTGCATTCCCTTAGAAAGAATATTAAAACTCCATAGAATTAAAAAAAAAAAAAATCTGAAACTTGAAAACACAGACTAAAACCTGAAAACCAATGTCAATGTGGTCGAGTTGTTACAGAACCAGGCTGGATCGCTGGCGGAAAAACCAAGCGGCACTCTGGGATCTTGGTGGATCAGAGATTTATTTAACACCGGCGGGGTCAAGGAGACTGTTTCTCCAAAGATCTGAGCCCGAATGCAGGTGGGAAGGGTAATTTACAGTGTTATCTTCTTCATTCATGGCGGCTTTAGCGCCTGCGGCAAACAGGGCAGGAAGAACCCGGAAGAGGAGTCGCTAAACTAGGAACTAGAGCTTATTTTAATCTCGTCAGCCATTTTATGGCACAGAACTCTACTTATTTTCCCAACAGAGTGACTCTGTGACTCAGTCCAGTCAAAGACATTAACCTTCTCTATAGCCTCCATTTCTTCTCTGTAAGATGAGAGATGCGGGACTAGGCAAATGGTACTCAGTCTTTACTTTCAAAATGTCTATGGATATGCCATGATTAAAAAACCTAATGGAAATTATCTTTATATCTGAAAAAAAAAGATGCTCATCTAGCTAATCATCCTTTCCTTAGCTGAACTTAAATCTATTCTAAACAGTACGTGTGATAATTATACACTGGTCAGAGGCAAAGTTCAGCTTGAGGCCCTCTGACTTACTCAGAGCTGTTGAGATCAGCCCATCTCCCCCATACCCTCATGCACCTGGCGCAATCCCACACCTCTGTCACCTCCCCACCATGTTGAACACGATTTGACACTGGGTCCATTAATTCCTCCATACCAAATGGTTGATAAATGATGACAGCATGTTGGCTAATGTTCCACCATCTCTTGGACACCTTTCTTCCTCCTCCATCTTCCCCTTCTCTTTGCTCCTCTTCTTTTTGCTCTCCCCCTCTGGAGCAAAAAAATGTGTCATGTAGGGCCATTTAGCTGTTTCTGTTTGAAAAATTATTACGACCTTGAGTTTTCCTTTTGTACCCTGCATAACTTATTCAAGTTTTGCCTTTTTCATTTCAGACTAATGTTGGAGTTGTTGAAGATGCATTCTCTCTACCTCCTAATGTTATGGAAACGGCCTGGATCACCCAGTAAAAGAACCAAGCGGCACTCAGAGATCGTGGAAGGCAGGAGGTTTATTTTACACCTGCAGGCTCAAAGGAGATAACTCTCCAGAGGTCTGAGCCCACAGCGTAAGCAGAGGGGACAATGTACAGTCTGTTACTTCCGCATTCCACATTAGTAGTAATTTGGCACCACTGGCAAGAGGAGCAGGAAGAAGAACCCGGAAGGGGAATTTGTGGGTGGGGACCGGAATTCCCCCATCAGTCCCGTCAGCCATCTTATAACAGATTTTTCCCTATCAGTAACACATATATCTTTGATGAATAATAATTCATTGTCATTTGATGAATAAAATAATACAATGAGGATATTACACAGCATTCTCCAGACTAATGCTTGATCAAATATCTGGTTACCTTGGCCTTGCCAAATTGGCACATAAAGTGAACCTCATAATGAATTATTACTTATTGTTAAATGTAATTTGATAAATCAATTCCTTCAAAAATGTGAATTCCAGATTTTGAAAAGTCTGAAGACTCCAGATAAAGAAGTTTTGTAAGATCTTTCCCAAATTCAAGGAAGGAGAAAAATCCTGACCCAGCAGATTCTCTGCTGAGTAGTTTGGCAGTATTAAGGGTTTCTGCTAACCTCTAAGTCTATTTTGAAAAGATGAGTTCAAGGTCCTCTACCTCTAATCCCTTGTACTTACAGTGGAAATGACTGTTTTTATTTGATATACTCTGAGGGCCACTTTTCCCTTGCTTCTTTCACCTGTTTATTGTTTTGTTTTTGTTTATTTTCGCTAAGATAGTCTTAGAGCCTGCAGAAATAGGAGAGAAATGCTGATTGGCCCAGAGCTCATCTCTTAGGAGATTTTAAGGATATGTGAATATGGCAAAAGCTTGAAACATTGAGGAATTAAAAATAAGTCAAAACAGAAATATACTATAGTAATTACCTTTGGATTTTTATTGGATGGACCTAAATATTTGTTTGGAAGTCAGCTAGGAATAAGCTCTGGGGCAATCCACACTTCCCCCCCCCCCCTTTCTCCTGCCAAGTTTTGCTTCCTAGATCTGGCCAGTCGGAAATGACTGAGAGTGCACGGCTTCCCATTTCCTTCCTGGACCAGGAATGTCTGCCACTTCTTAAAATGTCTGCATCTCTAAAAAGTTTGCCAGCCAAAAGACTTTTCCTCTAAATGGACAAATGGCTGTAAGCATTTTATCTTGTTATGTTTGGATTTTAAGTATAAAGTTAGACCTAGATCTACATTTAAATTAGATAAAAGCAGGAACACCTGTCTCCCCACAATACAACAGCCCCACTGCAACATATGTTCCTGAGAAAAGGAAACACACACGCATATCTCAGCTCCCAATTTGAAAATCAATGTTCATCTTTCAGAATACATTTTAGAATTAATGTGCTTTGGTGGAGATCAAAATGGAAAAATAATTAGACACTATCCTCCTTATTTGCATTCTTCAGACTCATTCCTGATTAAGCTAGTAAGGTGGGGTTTTGTTTTGTTTTGTTTTCCCACTGATGGCATTTTTTCTGGAATGGTAATTAAATCTCAGCCATGAAGAATGACCCACCAGCACCATAGGTAAGCCATTTTCCGAGACACAGCTCTCAAACTGTCTAGGAAGCAGTTGTTTTTGAAATGAGAACTTTTGTGCAAAGGCAGAAAGACTGTGTGCTATTAGAACTAGAACTTATGAGCTCCAAAAGGTAAGGTGGGGCCCAAACTTCCCTCTGGAAATTGGTGAAATCCAGGCCTTATTTCCCTGGTGTGTTTGTGTGTGAGTTTCTGTGTGTGTGTGTGTGTGTGTGTGTATGTGTGTGTGTGTGTGTGTGTGTACATGTGTGTGTATGTTGGGACTGAAAGGGAAAGAATACAAAAACTCTGTAAGCTTGAAAATACAGAATGTGCAAATCACTGAACTCAGTTACAACGTCTGTTGGATGGCATTGGCAAGAAGCCGAAGCTGAAAGTAATGGTGTGGACAGCCTCACCCCATTACTTTCAAAGCAATTGATGCTGTTGTAGCCATTATATCACTCTCGATTTAAAAAGAAAAAAAATGGAGGTGGTTTATCATCTCTCCCTTCTAATGGATAGGAACATAAATTTGCTCTCAATGTGGAATAAGTGAACTAAATATAAGGTGCTCAGCTTGTGAGTCTCTGCATCTGACCCAATGATGAGATGACATATGCTCAGCTCTATGGCCAACATTCATATTTGCTTCCTGTGTGAGGGAGTTCTTGGGTTGTGTGCTTGTTGAAAATGGCTTCTGAGAATCAGACCAGCTTGAAGGAAAGAGAGATATTTATCACAGTCAGTCATTCCTCAATGTTTGAATATAATGTATCATGTGATGATAAAATAAATATATTTTAGGGTCTGGAATTACTACTATTGTCTGTCTTTGGGTATATGATTTTTGTTGTTTATTAGACTATTAGCTAGAAAGAGATACTACTAATTAAGACTGCTTATGTCATCCTATAGATCAGATTCTTCTTTTTTTTGAAGCTGAAGAAAGAAAATTCTGTACTCAATACCAAATGCATAGTTATTCACACCTACATGATCAGCTTTTTGTTCAAAAGTTCTTCTACCAACAGTGTTAAAAATAAACAAATCCCCCCAAGAAAACAATGTCACATCAGTAGTGACAGTCAAAGGGTAAATTAGGAACAAGGAAAGTCAAATACATTTTATAAAGTTTGTAGTTGCGTGGTTAATTGTTTAAGTGAATTGTTTTATGCCATTTGGTCTGGTTGCTGGGTAAGGAGAAATCTAGGCACAGTTAGAAAGGGCTTTGCAGCATTGTTTCCAGGTGGCTAGGTGATGACCAGTTCATGTCTCTGGGTTTAACACATGCAATGGTTCTCAAACTTTGCTGCACATTGGAATCACCTTGGATTCACTTTTTTTTTTTTTTTTTTTTTTTTGAGAGAGAGAGAGAGATAGAGACAGAGAGAGTGGGAAAGGGGCAGAGAGAGAGGGAAAGAGACAGAATCCCATGTAAGCTCTGCACTAAATGTGCAGAGCCTGACGTGGGGCTGGAACTCACAAACCTTGAGATCATGACCTGAGCCAAAACCGAGTCAGACACTTAACTGTCTGAGTCACCCAGGCATCCCACTGGATTCACTTTTAAGACATACTGATGACTGTGTCCTGTCCCCAGACATGTAGATTTAAATTTTCTGAATTTTGTCCTGATTATCAGGACTTTTAAAAGCTCCTTATGTTTCACTGGGCAATAAGAATTCAGAGCCCTAATTTTCAGAAAGTAGGTTTCCAATTAGGGCCAACTGTCTCACAAATGCAGGCACTTGAGCTCACCTTGGTCTGGGTTTTGAGAAACACCTATTACCTTTCAAGTATGCACAAAACCCATAGTTTGTCTTTCTATGTCAAGGTATTAATATCTTCAAATACCACTGAAGTCCTACTTTCATTTTTAGGAATCAAAAGCTCAACTGGAACTTACTAGAAATGGTTGATGACTCATTCCATTGTTAAAATTAAGTAAATTCTAAATATTGATAACAAGTTATCCTTTAGCTTTCAATCTGCCTCTCAAAAAATTTTGATTTAGGTAAGAAAATTCAAACCATGAAGGTCAAAAGGGTACAAACTTCCAGTTATAAGAGGAATACGTTCTAGGAATCTAATGTACCGCATGGTGACTATAGTTAACAATACTATATTGCAGATTTGAAGTTGCTCAGAGGGTAAATCTTAAATGTTTTTACCATAATAACAACAAAACAGTAATTATGTGAGGTGAAAGGTGTGTTGACTAACATTATTTCCATAAACATTTCACAATATATACATGTATCAAATCATAACATTGTATACAATATTATATGTCAATTTTATGTCATTAAAGCTAGGGGAAAATACTAAGGACCTTTGATAAAGCTTAAGTTTTGAGCTTTACTATCCCTTTTCTAAAAACATTTATTTATGTAAGCAGCTTATCTGAGATTATTGAAAATACTCTAGCACTTTTTCATTCAGAAGAGAATATATATCCTATATATTTTGTATAACACATATATATTCCACATATAATAAGTATTCATGTACTTTTGTTATATTCACAAGAACTCGGCAAAATGGAATGAAAAACCACCCATGTTTTACAGATGAAGAAAATATGTTTTTACGATGTGAAATGACTCATCCAAGGCTATTATTCATCTACAAAGTAAATGGAAATAGAATAAAAACATTTGTTTCCTCATTCTAAACTAATATATCCTTTTTCCAATATAGAGGTATATTCCAAAGACTGTCTGAACCTTAGTTCTCGTGAAGAGAAGCTAATTGAAATTAGGTAGGAGGAAACACATCTAAATACAAACTGAGTATGAGGAAATATTCCTGTATAATGAGAATACCTATTGCTGAATACCATTGCTAGGTAAAGAATTTTGAAATATCGTATATGGCAACTGCCTCATGTAGGAATTAATTTTTAATGAATTAGAGACATCAAAAGAGAAATAGAAAGGAATTTATTTCTCTTTTGTTGACAGATATTTTCCACTGAAAAAAGTATCTTTATAATAATTCAATGAATGTTAGGACCCTGAGAGATATACTTTGTCATTGATGTTTTTTGTGAGACTCATAATTCAGAAATTGGATCGTAGAATTAACTACTTAACTCTGTATCATATTCTTAAATATTTTTACCTTACAGACCTCCTTTAGAAACTAATAAAATCACAGAAGCTCTCTCTGGAAAAATTTCTCATCATTACATTTTTTTATCAGACTCTTATTTTTTTAAGTTAATCTCTATGCCTAATGTGGGACTTGAACTTACAGCCCCAAGATCAAGAGTCATACGCTCTCTCGACTGAGACAGCTAGGTGCTGCATCATTATATTTCCAATACAGTTTGAGAAATTCAAAGGCTCTGAGAGTGGTATAAGAATTCAACTGCTGCAGAGTAACCCAGTTAAATATATATTTGAGGCAAGGAGACTTCAAGTAAAATATTTTTGTTATGAAGAACTTTCCTGTTTAAAGAGTAACAGTGCCTGTCATATGTTGATCACTCTGTATATTTAGAATTATTATAACTTAAGATTTAAGAGATTGTCAATTTTCTCATTAGGAATTTTACCTATATTTAACAACACAGAACTATAACCAACTGATCACCGATATCTGGTGTCAGTGCAAAATAATAGCTAGGTTTGGTAGAATTACTAATAAAGACAACAAAATATCTATATATAGATATAGATGTCTACAATATATGTATATTTTATATGTATACAATGTCTCAGTTATCCTAAAAGCAAACAAATGAAAGACTCTTCTCATAAGAGCTACTGGTAAATGAGTTGTTAAGACAATTCTGCAAAGCAGTTTAAACGGAGATTTTAGTGTTTTTTTGTTTCTTTTTAAGTTTATTTTACTTATTTTAAGACAGAGAGAGAGTGTGTATGAGTGGGGGATGGGCAGAGAGAGAGGGAGAGAGAGAATTCCAAGCAGTTTCTGTGCTGTCAACGTGGAGCCTGATATAGGGCTCGAACTCATGAACTGTGAGATCATGACCTAAGCTGAAACCAAGAGTTGGATGCTTAACAGACTGGGCCATCCAAGAGCCCCAGTAGGCATTTCGGTTTAACTAGACTTCTTTCTCCCTAATCTTTAACAAATATCACTTACTAATTTTAATTTAACATTATTATTTTGGCCATTTTAAGATATACTCTCAAATCACTGTAAGTTGTCACAAACCTGTGTTTGACCTTCCCTAGAATTCATTGGGAAGGTTTAATATTTCAGAATTTAGTATCAAAAACTAGCACATAGGTGACTTTTGGTTTCAGTTCTAACCTGTAAAGAGCTTTGGAAATCTGTCGCTTCAGTCCTTAAAACAAGAAAAAGTGTGATAAGCTGAAAAGCACTGACAATTCTTGGACCCACCAGAGAACTAAGGTTTTGCAGGGCAAATCATCACTCCAAAATCAAGAGATCCAGGCACATCAGTGACATGCAGCAACTCAGATCTGCTTATCTGAAATAGCAGTTAGTGGAAACATAAGCTGGTAAAAATGCTTAAAAGATAACTTTGATAAATTGCTGGAGCTTGAGTACGGAGTAGCAGTGGTAGAGTGGTAATTCCTGGTGACTACAGTCTTAGGGGAACTCCCAGATTTTTATTGGTGCTATCTATAGGAGCCTCACTAGATTTTCACAGGAAAGAGCTAAGAAAGATTCTCTTGTGGTTCTGCCAAGGGGAGGAGTGGAAAATCATTGTGAAATATGCCCAGAGTCATCTCTATAACAAAGGCTCAGTCTCCAGAGGTAAAAAGTTTGCCAGAATCTTGTCTCAGCTTGAGGAAGGAAATCCTTCCCATTGTACCCTTCCAGCCTTTCTGTCTCACTGAAGGAGGAAAAAACATTAGTCAGCAAGAGTCAGGCTTCAAGGAAATAAATTAGGAATATTATAGCCAGAGAGAGGTACAGGGGGACAGGGAGAGAAAAAGCTCTACCAATGAAGAAATATTTGTGAAGTTCACAATCCCATCACAGATCTAACAGAACACTGATTGAGCTTTCGTTAGATTCTAGAATGCTTCCCACTCCGGTCCATTACCACAACACCAAAACAGCTCTGGCATGATAACAATGGATTACAGCTTGAAAGAACTACAAGACACTTATTCTTTATGAGGGGGAATACTTAAGGAAGACTGAAGTCATGAGGGGGGACAATCACAAGGACACTAGAGAAATTTGATTCTCTAAGCACATATAGCTATACAACCATTAAACACAGTCCCATCCCTAGCTAGATTCACACAAATCCTCACAATAAAGGCCTGTTGACATCATTATGTCAGCTCCTATTACCCAAAATAACCCACCTGGCTTTCAACAAGAAAATTACACGGCACAACAAAAGGGAAACAAACTAACTCATAGTCTGATGAGGCAAAGCAATGATCAGAGCCAAACTTAGATATGACAGATATTGAAAGTATTGGACAGGAAATCTAAAATAATTATGATTAATATGCTAAGGGCCCTCAGTTAAAAAGAAGACAAATTTGCAAGACTAAATAGGTAACATAGAGCGAAGAAATTCTAAGAAAGAATAAAAAGTAAATGACAAAAATCAAAAGGACTGTAACAGAAATGAATAAGTGCCTTTGATATGTTTGTCCAGTAGACTGGACACAACTGAGGAAAAGGATCAGTTTGCTGATGGGGTGCCTGAGTGGCTCATCTGGTTAAGCACTGGACTTCAGCTCAGGTCATGATCTCACAGTGTGTGGGTTCAAGCCCTGCATGAGGTGTTGTGCTGACAGCTCGGAGCCAGGAGCCTACTTCGGTTTCAGCGTCTCCCTCTCTGTCTGCCCCTCCCCTCATTGTGCTCTGTCTCTGTCTCTCTCTTTCTCCCTCTCCCTCTCAAAAATAAACATTAAAAAATTTTAAAAAATCAGTGAGCTTAAAGATATGTGCTTTTTGAAACTTTTTTTTAAGTTTATTTATTTATTTTGAGAGAAAGCAAGTAAGAACGTGAACAGGGAGGGACAGAGACAGAGGGAGAGAGAGAGAATACCAAGCAGGCTCCATGTAGTCGGCATGGAGCCCTACAGTGGGGCTTGAACCCAGGAACTGTGAGATCATGACCTGAGCTGAAACCAAGAGTCAGACACTTAACCAAGCCACCCAGGCACCCCTAAAGATATGTTAATAGAAATGGACATTACTAATTTCTGACAATGTGGAGCAACAGGAACTCACATTTGTTTGTGGTGGGCAGTTTGGCAATTTCTTACAAAGATGGACATAGCAGTCATCCTTCTAGGTGTTTACTCCATTGATTTGAAAACGTATCTCCACAAAAATGCTTGCGTGCAAATATTTATTGCAGCTTTCTTTATTATTGCCAACAACTGGAAGGAACCAAAGTGTTATTCAGTAGATGATTGGATAAACAAACTGAATAAATCCATACAACAGTCTACTCTTCAACAGTAAAGAGGAATGAGCTATCCAGTGACACGAAGATACAGATGAGTATTAAATGATATTCCTAAGCGAAAGCAGTCTGGAATTCTAACTATATAACATTCTGAAAAGAGCAAAACTATAGAGATAGTAAACAGATCAGCAGTTCAGACTGGGAGGGGGGTTGAATAAGTGTGAGTAGGTGAAGCACAGGGAGAGATTTGTTGAGGGAGGTGAAGCTCTTCTGGATACATGTCACTGAATTTGTCAAACCCACAGAACTTTAAAGAATGATGCTTAATGTATATAAATTTAAAATAATACTTAGGAAGTTGAGATATTCCATTACAGAATGCAAAATATGTCAAAAGGATATAACTGTATTAAATGATCTCCCTGAAGGGGCTGGAGGGACAGTTACTGACTTAAGTAACTTTGAAAATGGAGTCTTGTACAACCAAAAGTAAAAAGTACACGGACATTGTACTCTAGTTGACAAAGTTGTGTCCCATGGGGACAAAGGTAAACAATTCTGAAATGATTTTACGTGCCTAATTCTGAAATTAGGCAATTAAGTAAATGGGTGGTAGATAATGAGGGCACGTTTCTGAGTGTTGGAGTGTGGGATTACAAATAAGCAAGGGGAGGGGGCTAGAATAACCTATGTGGTAATGATCAGAGTAAAAGACATCAGTATGAATCCCTGTTTAGCTTAATATAGGTAAGGTGGTTAGGAAAAGAAATATTTGTAGATATATATTTTATATGTGGGTTAGTATATACAAACATATATTTCCTTCTATCTTAGCTGACAGGGCCTAGAAGTAAATGGTGTCCCAACAGAAATGTGGACACCTAGTACCTAGATACTGGTTGCTAATATTCTATAATAAAAGGAACCAGGGATCTTTACAGAAGTGGCTGATTATAGGAGGGGCAGGAAATATTTAAGATGAGCCTGAGGCATTTGGTAATGAAGCAAAATTGAGCCACACAAAACAAAATAACACAATGATGAAGTATGTCAAAGGGACCCAGGAGTCAACTGAGAAAGTTCACTCAGCTGGAGTAATTTGGCCAAAGCTGGAGTAATTTGAGCAAAAAAAATAAATACCGCAGTAATGTATTATGACCCCAAAGTATAACGTAAGTATCTAGGAGTCCATTGTGATATAATAATTAATCGAGTAAATATTTATTTAATATATTATTTAGAATATAAATTATTATATAATTTATTTAATATAATAATAAATTATTCTCTGTAAGGGACTGATTTCCCTCACAGAGAATTCCAAATAATTCATGTAGATGCTCTACTCACAAGGAACTGGCAAATAACTTCTCACTCTTTAAATATGGGCAGCAGCACATAGTGATTTCCTTCCAAAAAGAATGTGGTGGAAAGCAGGAAAAAAGCATAACTTACCATGGAGAAACCTGGCAAATACTACCTCAGCCATGTGATCAATATCAACAGTGAGGAAGTCATGTTAATTTGTATATACATGACATGATGTGATTATAGTAGATTTTACCTCTATGATCTTCTTTCAAAAATCCATCAATCTAGTGTGATCATAAGGAAAACCCCAGATAAATTCCAATCGAGGAATATCTACAAAATACCTGAACAGCACTCCTCAAACTGTGAGGTTATCAAAGACGAGGAAAGTCTGATAAGCTGTCACAGCCAGAAGAGCTTGAGGGAGACAACTAAATATAATGTAGGATCCCAGATGACAACCTGGAACATAAAAACGAGGTAAAAACTAAGGAAATGTGAATTAAGTATACACTTCACTTAATAATATTCTATCAACATTAATTCATTGACTGTGACAAACAGACCACACTATTATAAGATGTAAAAAACAGAGGGAACTGGGTGTAGGGCAGGGTATATGAGAATTCTGTACCTTTCTTTTTTTAAAAAAAAAAAAAATTTAATGTTTTTAATTTATTTTTGAGGACAGACAGAGACAGAGCATGAGCGGGGAGGGGCAGAGAGAGAGGCAGGACACAGAATCTGAAACAGGCTCCAGGCTCTGAGCTGTCAGCACAGAGCCTGATGCGGGGCTCGAACTCATGAATCGCGAGATCATGACCTGAGCCAAAGTCAGACGCTTAACCGACTGGGCCACTCAGGCGCCCTGTACCTTTCTTTATGGGATTTTTTTGTAAATCTAAAACTATTCTCAAATAAAAAGTTGATTTTAAACCTCGAATAGAGTGTCATTTGTCAAGTTCTTATGCTTCAAAGTTATAAATCATCTATCCCTTGCTAGAAGGTTATATCTACAAAAAAGGCTTACTTTTCATTTACTCCTCTACACCGATTTTTCTCTTCATTAGTCTCTGCATATACATATATATTATTTAAAATTTAGTTTATTCTCAAGAACATAAATCTTAAAGAGCTCTCTATTATCATCTAAAATGGTTACTTTACAGTTTGCTTTGCTAAGGCTCTCTGACATATGTTTAGATAGATGTGCACTATTTTAATTATTTCTCACATTTATGTTTTTGAGATGATGTATTTTTGCTCTTACAATGTGAATTAGACTCAAACTGCCTTTCCTTGAAGAGAACTTGTTTAAATCCACTAGACTAACTTTTAGCAACATATTGAAAAATAAGTCACTCTACCAAACTATATATAAATAGCTTTAATATGCAGAGCATCAAGTTTGATCTTTAAATAACCAACAGAAGCAAATTTTAATAATAGAGATACACCAGCCTCGCTGGTTCACATTCTTGACTTGAGTCTGTCATCTAATGGACTGTGAAAACCTGGTGAGACTCCGATAGTGATTGCCTCTTGGAGGCACGTTAGCTACCGCACCTGAAACACAAACACAAGCAGAATCCTAAAATGCAAATTGTGCGTTCCGAGGCCAAATTGCAAGACCAGGCTGATATTTACACCTGCAATTACAAACCAGAGAGCACAGTACATACACGTTCCAAAGAGATATGGGATCACATTTCACAGGACAGCCTGACTGCTGAAAATCATGGCCTTCACTGACACACAATGAGTGTTCTTACCTATAATCAGGATCACAGCGATGTGACCGTTTCGGGGAATGTCTTCCATTACACGTTCCACCTTCAAGGCTACTTTGTCTGCCACAAGAGATGGATCAATCGGTGTATGTAAATATCTAAGAGATCATTTGTGTTTATCAGGGATAGAGGTTTCGTGATTTTGGATCTCTGAAAGCCACAGAATAATTTTTACAAGTTTATTTCAAACATGGACGAGAGAAAAATTAAAGAATAAAAACAAGAGCAGTGGGTAAAGCATTTATTGGTTGAAAGTCTATCTCATGATGAGAATTACATAGGATCGTAAATCACATGGATTTTCTGGCTGCGGAAATGTGGAGGAAAAAATAGGGAGGAAGGGGGGCAAACCTACAAGATAAAAATAAGGACTACAGACCTCAAGAAGACTTAGCCAAGGAAGGTGGGGACACTTAGTAAATATTTCCTAATTTATCAAAGGAATTTCTGAAAACATAATTTTTCTAGACAAATAGTTTTAGGAAAAGATAGAAAGGGGCACCTGGGTGGTTCAGTCGGCTGAGCGCCCGGCTTTGGCTCAGGTCATGATTGTTGATTGCGATGTGTGAGTTCGAGCCCCACATTAGGCTGGCTGCTGTCAGCGCAGAGCCTGCTTCAGAACCTCTGTCCCCTTCTCTCTCTGCCCCTTCACCACTCACACTGTTTTTCTTAAAAATAAATAAACATTTAGGAAAAGACTGAAATATTCAAAGAAGATATTTCAAGACCACAGAACATAAAAATCGTGGGAAAATCTAAACATGACAGAACTGCAACCTTGTAATATGAAAGACAACAAAAGTAATACCAATTGAAATATAACTGGTGACATGTTGGACAGATCGGGGGAAATAATACAAAACGGTAAGGAACTAAGATATAAAATTACTATAATTTAAATGATAGACAAAGACAATGGACAGTTAGATTCCTAAAGATCAGAACTAAGTAAAACAGAAAACATTAGAAATATAATAGAAGAAAACTAATGAATATGCAGATCAAAAGAACTCCGCATACCCCGGGATTTACTAATACAAAGCAAAATTATAATCAAGTCAAGAAAACAGTGAGGTCAGTTTTCAAGAGCACCAGGAGGGAAGAGGGAGATAACTTCAGGTTGAGACACACTGAATTTATGGTTCTTTAAGGTATCCCACCCAATGAGATACTGACTAGGCAGGTGTACACGAACATCTTGACCTCAAATGTATAATATATATATATATATATATATATATATACACACACACACATATACATATATATTATATTATATAGGATATTTGTGGAATTTAGTAAAAAAATAGAAAACACATGTATAAAAATCTGATGCATAATATATATAAATAATCGTGCCCATTACACAAAAAGCAATTTCAGAATCCAAAGACTATTTTTTAGAAATGTTTATTTATTTTTGAGAGAGAGAGTACACATGTATGCATGGGAGGTGGGAAGGGGCAGAGAGAGAAGGAAAGAGAATTTCCATGAGGGCAGGCAGCTCCTCATGTCAGCACAGAGCCTGACATGGAGCTCGATCCTATGAACAATGAGATCATGACCTGAGCCAAAACCAAGAGTCAGATGCTTAATCAACTGAGCCACCCCGGTGCCCCCAAAGACTACTTAAAAGTTACATTAGATAAAAAGAAATTGATAGGGGCACCGGGGTGGCTCAGTCTGTTGAGTGTCCAACTTTGGCTCAGGTCGTGATCTCATAGTTCATGGGTTCAAGCCCCACATCAGGCTCACTGATGTCACCCTGTCAGCCCAGAGCCTGCTTTGGATCCCCTGTCCCACCCCTCTCTCTCTGTCCCTGCCCTGCTTGCACTCTCCCAAAAATAAATACTTTTTTTAAAAAAAGTCACACACATTCTCTCTCTCTCTCAAAACAAATAAATAAACTTAAAAAAAAAAAAAGAAAAGAAAAAAGAATTGCCCTTATCTGAAAAGAGTTATCCTGTCTAAGACCACAAACCTATCTCTGAAGCAGCCTATATCCACTGGCTGGCTGATGTGAGGGCAACCTCTTGTCTCTCCTTGAGGAATGCTGAAAGGCTATCTCACTTCTACAGCCTAAGAGATCCCATATAGTCTTGGTTAAGACTTTGTTGTGGTGACATTGCAGGTTATCAACTCCTCCTGGGGAATCGTATTCCTCTACCTTTCCCCTTGGTTGCCTTCTTTCTTTACTCCATGCTGAAGATACGGTTGAGGCAACTGCTTAAAGACAATACTCTGTAAGGATTGGATTTTAGGCAGAATATACTCTACATCAATCATAGCCTATTATGCTCTGCTCCCAAAAGTAGAATGTAGGGTCCCATAAATGCAAGGGTGAAAACAGGGGCAGCTTCACTATCCATCACTTTGAATAACCCTCTCAAGAATATTTTGCTTTTCATCACCACATTCCAGGTTCTGGAGGCTTAGGGGCCTCAGTTCCCAAATGGTATTTCTTCCACCAGAAAGAGTTCCATGGAACTTTAAGGTGTGGCAGCTACCAGGTACATCAGACTTCTTAAGGTGCTAAGGGACCAGTGGCAAGTACCAGGAGTAATTGGCCCTAATCAACAACAGGACGTAGAGCCACTCTTACACAACAGGAGTATGGCTGAGTACGTTCAGCATCTATACAATTCCCTTAGGCAACTCTTGGTACTCCCTTGCCCAATTTTAATAGTAAATGGGTAAGTGCAACAACCAAGAGCTGAGACCTAGATCCTAACAAGAGACTGAGATCCTTTAAGACTGAGGATCTGGGTCAACCAGAATAGAGGGTGAGAGGAAACTGGAACAGTTAATAGAGGAAGGGAAGGATGAATATCAGTTTTAGGAGACCAGTTACAATGGCAGGAATGATCCTTTACACCACTAAACTTCTTTTTATAATTCACTCTAGGAAGGTGAATCAATCATAATCTGATAGAGTTGCTTCCAGAAATCAAACAAGGAAGTGACTTAACAACACAAGAGGTGGACTTAGAAGGGGTGATGTGTCACCAAGATATCCCTTCAGAATGTACTAAGTGTTTTCCTAGCTGCTAAAGTACTGTTGGCTGACAGATTTGGTTTGGTCTTTGCAAGACATCTCACCAAAATGCATTAACTATCTGGACTTCATAACCTGAACCTTCTAAGCTGTCTAAAACAGATGCCTATTTAGTTGCCCTAAGCTAAAGAGAGCTGCTTCAACACCTCACCACCATTTTGGGTGGTCTGCAACTGATGAAACAGAAGTATAAAGGCCTGGTCCTGTTAGCTAATCTGGAATTCTAGAAGGTACAATCCCAACTCCACAATATTCTCCAGTCATCTGAATCTTTTGCTATGATTGCATCATGGACCAACTTCTCGCTCTGCCCAATCCTGACTCATTTCCTTCCCACACTTAGTGTAAATTCAGAGAACATTCCCTAATTAACTTCCTGGATGCTGATTTCTGTTTGAAAGTTGGTTTCCTAGGGAATTCAATCTGCAATATTATCCAGAGATAAAAGATGATGAATTGAGTTGTTTCCGTACTTCAAGATAGGATCAATACTCTATAACCACATACTATCATGATTTTGAAGAATATTGTAATGTACACAAAAGTCCATAATATAATGTTGAGTGAAAAAGAATGAAGGCCATAAAATATAATTGTAAAGACCATGTGAGAGAGTCAAAGTATGAAAGGGATCTGAAAGATGCCCCCAAGATATTTGTATAGTTATCTAGACATAAGAAAAATGGTAATTTTTCCCTTTGTGCTTCCCTGTGTTTCTAAACACTCCACGATTAATACGTATTTATTTTTAACTAGAAAAGGACGTTTTAATTGTCATCTCAATGCTCGGTCTGATAGCACAGTACATTTGGGAAATTGTGGTATCGATGTAACTTTTCACACATAGCTAAGATGACTTTTTTTAAAGTTACCATTTTAAGGGAGCTACAGCCGTCTTCCTTTTAGCCAATGTAGTAATTTTTGATGGTTAAGCTGTATTTTCTGTTTTTCCTTGTGATGAAATACTGAATAATTGTTATTTTCAAATGGACAACCCCGTTGAGAGCTTCCCAGCCTAACTTCTGACTTGTCTGCCTTTAGGACAACAGACCAAGCTGTGCACACTGCACTTGTCACAGTGCTCAAATGCAGAGAATGGGGATGTGTACGGGCTGCTGTTCTTGGACTGTGACAAGACATCTAATCCACAGGCATTAACTTTTTGACTACTGGGACCCAGGATTTCTAAAGATGGTTATCAGGTATGCCATCTAGTTACCAATTTCAAGCTACACTCGTTCAAACTACACGCCGTCTCCTCATAAGTCATTTTCATCTGATGAATGTATTATTCCCTTCTCATGTCTCCAACACTGCTATTTAACCTTGGGACCACGAGCAATAGAGTCAGCTGAAAAAGAGTGTGTGTGTATATGTGTGTGTGTGTGTGTGTGTGTGTCTGTATAAGGGCCAAGGTGCTGTCTTTTTTAACACCCAATTCCCTCAAGAGCTGATTTCTTCTAAATTGGAAAGATCCTTTTTTTTAAATGACTTGTTTTAAATGCGATGCCTGGTTAAGTGATTGCCTTCTGAGCACCGGCGCTAGTGACTGATACAGGTTGACAGACCCAGGTAACCGAAACAGGCATCTACTGCCAGCTGCTGTTAAATGAAGCAAGCAAAGAGGAGGATTAAAAAATATCCTACAACTGTGGTTTCCAGAATGAGAATATAGCAACATAGCAGTAACAGGACCAGGGAGATAGAGGCATTAACTAGCTTTCTGTTCTTGTTACCACTTTAAGAGGAGATGGCCCTGCGTTTTGGAGGTAAATCTCACTCCTGTTGTATATTTCCTAACACTCATATGATTTCTGCAAGTGTCATGCTACCCAGAACCGGCCACATGCATTCCATTCCTTTTGTTCATTTCCCTTTTTATATTCTCTCTCAGCAAAATCAAATCTTTTCCAGCAAAGAGAAAATGAGGCATGTGACATTTGTTATCAGAAAGGAAAACACGCTTGCCTTGCTTTTGGTAATTCATTTCTACCTTTGTATATCCACTTTTAGATTTAGTCATTGTTTTGAAACAATTCTAATCCTTAGAACTGGCCTAATAACTTGCATGGCGTATGTAGCCATTAAAGAAACCTGAAGCCGTGGACAAAGCTTGCCAACAAATTAAGGAGGCAGATTATTACTCAACAAATGTCACTATAACCTGAGGTTCCACATTATAAAATCATTTCCAAGTCCTAATCAGCAGCAGCTCATCTATTTTCAGCAATATTTGACACAGCATAATGTTACTGCATCAAAGGCAAGTGGGCAGTCTTATGGCATTCCTGACTGTGATGGATTTAACTAAGTGAAGAAAGTACAGGTTTATTCTGGAATCTGCTTCAAGTACAAGCGCTTTAGAGCCGAGTATGCTTGAAATAGTCTGCTGCTTTCGGCCCTGTGTGCCAAATTTAGGTGTACCTTCACACGTAAGTAATTTGCCCCAAATAAAAAGCAGCAGATTCACCACATATCTAATTATTACTTGCCAAAGAGGTCAAATTCAGCATCTTCGTTGAGAATAACTGAACTCACTAGACAATGAAAAGTTCATAAAATAATCAGATGAGGTTAACTACATGACTCAGTGCATGTCCATGTTTAACTTAAAAATAAAATACAGGGGCGCCTGGGTGGCTCGGTCTGTTAAGCGTCCGACTTCGGCTCAGGTCATGATCTCGCGGTCCGTGAGTTCGAGCCCCGCGTCGGGCTCTGTGCTGACCGCTCAGAGCCTGGAGCCTGCTTCAGATTCTGTGTCTCCCTCTCTCTCTGCCCCTCCCCTGTTCATGCTCTGTCTCTCTCTGTCTCAAAAATAAATAAATGTTAAAAAAAATTTTTTTTTAAATAATAAAAAAAAAAATAAAATACAGAATAATCGAGAGCTGAATGGTTGATTTCATTTCACTGACAAACACAATGTTTGAAATGGAAATCAAGGGAACTATCCTGATAATTGCTTTACAGCAATTGAGGCAAAAATGTTCCTGAAATTGTTTTACTTATCCATGTCAATTTGTACTTCAAAATAGAGATTTTGAGACCTCAGCTATCAAAAACTTATCAAATGCCTAGTCATTAAAAGGAGAAATATATTTCTGCATATCAGTAGATGAATTGTCCCCCAAAAAGACGAATAAGTAAAAAACAAATACGAATGAATGAAGCCAGTAGCTTTTTGGTTGCCTGGTAGGTTTCAAAGATTTTTACAGATATGCTTTAAGCGCTAATTGTTAACAATAAGACATACACAAAATTCAAATTTGATAATTCAATTTGTCCCTTCATTTTTCTTTTTTTTTAATTTTTTTTAATGTTTATTTATTTCTGAGATAGAGAGACAGAGCACGAGTGAGGGAGGGGCACAGAGATAGGGAGACACAGAATCTGAAGCAGGCTCCAGGCTCTGAGCTGTCAGCACAGACCCCGATGCGGGGCTCGAACTCACAAACCATGAGATCATGACCTGAGCCAAAGTCGGTCTCTCAACCGAGCCACCCAGACGCCCCAGTCTCTTCATTTTTCAACACCAGTGGCAATCCATCCTAAGTTGTACCTCAATTATTTATAAAATGAAAACAGTATTATATAGGAATATATACCACCTGACTTACCAGTAGGTGCAATTCCACTAACCCACCCTTCTCGTTTTTTCTTGCACTTATGCATTCATTCATTCATTCGACAAACATTCATTACTCTCAATTTCTGCTGAAACTGTAATGTACACAAAAAAGAAATAAAGTTTGGTGTCTTATTTATTTATTTACTTTGAGAGAGAGAGACAGGGCACAAGCAGGGGAGAGGCAGAGAGAGAGAGACAGAGAGAATCCCAAGCAAGCCTGGGGTTATTAGCGCAGAGCCCACACCTGGGGCTTGAACTCACGAACCAGGAGATCGTGACCTGAGCCTTAAGCCAAGAGGCTGATGCTCAACCAACTGAACCACCCAGGTGCCCCTAAAGTTTGGTTTCTTAATTCTAGGTGCTTATACCACGTGTGATAGGTGGTGTGGTGCAGGAGCCAGTAAATCAGTGAGATCTGGATTCAGATCCTGACTATGCCACTTTTCTAGCTGTCTGTGGTAGAGATTACTCATTGTCTGCCCAAATCCATTTCTGACTTTGCTTTAGAAACAGAACTGTCTTCGCTTCCTCCGCTCCTCCCTACCAGCAGCACTACACTCATTCCTCTGATGCCATGATTGACCAGTGGCACTTAAGAAAGCATTTGGGGGGCGCCTGGGTAGCTCAGTCGGTTGAGCGTCTGACTTCAGCTCAGGTCATGATCTCACGGTTTGATCTTAAGCCCCACGTCGGGCTCTGTGCTGACAGCTCAGAGCCTGGAGCCTTCTTCAGATTCTGTGTCTCCCTCTCTCTCTCTGCCCCTCCCCCTTTCATGCTCTGTCTCTCTCGGTCTCAAAAATAAATAAACATTAAAAAAAAAAGAAAGCATTTGGCTGGGGGTGGGGGGAGGGGGCTTCCAAGAAAAGGGTTTAAGAGAGAGCCACACAGTTGTGAAGGACCAGCTGTATCCTTCCGCACAGTTTCTTCTGCTCTCTGAGTGGAATATAGATGTAATTTCCATAACTCTGGCAGCCATTTTGGGTAGTGAGGCAAACCTGAGGGTGAATGTCAAGTATACAGTTTCGCAGAGCAGGGAGAAAAAGAGCACGAGTCCGTGATGACTTACTGGAGGCTCCATACAAATCACATACTGTCTACTTCTGAGTATTTTTAATCTGTGAGTGAAATTAATTTCTATTATGCTTGTTAACAGTTAATTAAAAAAAATTTATAAAATGTGTAAACTTGGAAAGTCCCCTATTCTCTCTGAGCCTTTCCCTCTTCAGCCTTAAAATAATGCCAGCTTTGCAGAATTTTCAATTAAAAGTTTTAATGTCTGTAAAACAGACAGCATGTAATAGGGGTAGGCAAGCAGATATTCCTTGGGCCTCGAGCGTTCTGACACAGTCTTACAGCTTGATTATAGTGAGTTCTGTTTGGATTGGTCAGAATAAATGTCTCACCAAGGGTTGAGCTGGTTTTGAACAGCATCTCGGAATATGTTGTAGAAATTAGTTTCTAATCTAAAGAGAATTTTTACTTACATAAAAGCTGAAATCATAATAGGATTTAAGTAAGAGAGAAAACTTACAGAGATGTTATAAACTAGTATCAGTGAGAGGTCAACCATTTGGTGCCAAATATAAGTGCTTTTGCCTTTTGAGCTCTATCATTTGATACGGTTACTGGGAAGAGAAAAATTAGCTGGTGCCAATGAGGAATATTTATCTCACATCCATGGCATGTTGGCATTCATGGAAGATGAGGCCCTTAGAAAAACTGTCAACAAAATATAAGATGCACATC
Source organism: Lynx canadensis (assembly GCF_007474595.2). Lineage (NCBI taxonomy): Eukaryota > Metazoa > Chordata > Mammalia > Carnivora > Felidae > Lynx > Lynx canadensis. The sequence continues at coordinate 20,733,258 of NC_044311.2, read as the reverse complement.
CTGTCACAATGAGAAGTGAAAAATAGGAAAAGCCTATATGAAAAGGTAATAGCTTTGTAAACAACTAAATATTACCCAAATCCCTATTGCCCAAACCAAATGCAGGTTCCATACACGTTTTTAAAGTTGAATTCTTAATCATTTTAAGTACTCCTTAAACACATGTATCTCTTCTGAGCTTCATCAATTGCTGTTTGGAAGTAAGTGGGTTACACTAAAGGATATTAAATAAATGAATTAACAAATGTAGAAGAAGAGAGTGGAAATAGGTAATAGTTTGTCTTTGGCTTTATGTATAAAGGATCTATTACTTCTACCTGGTCACGAAATGCAAAACACTTCCAAAATAATGCTGGTAAGTTTGTTTTATGTCCTGATGTTTAACCTAATTAACACAAATAAAGAAAATGATAACTAATACACGGGAGCCTCTATATGACGTTTATGGCTCTCAGTGTGATGAAGGAGGGGAAATGCCTGGCATTTTGAATGATGCAATAATTAAAGAGGGAAGGGAGAAGGATCCATTGTCATCATCCTAATTAGAGAAATAAAGCTTTTCCGAGAACACAGACTGCCTCAGGACTTGCACATACTCTACTCAAGACCAGGGAGGGAATAGCTTAATAGGTCTGTCTTTGTGGTCTGTCTTTACAGTAGAGTTGAGAGTTGCTTATGATCCTTTGAAATATTTCCCTTAGCTATGATGGAATAAGATAAACACAAATTAAGAAGTGCAAAGCCTTTCACTCCAAAGTTAAAGAGGAGAGAAAAAGTATCATAGTAGCTCAAACAGACTTTGAAGAATCTTGGAGATCCAGACTTTCATTTTGTACATGGGGAAACAAAGGCCAAAAAAGGATAATAGTAGGGTTTTTTTTTTAGGAATTTTTCTAAAACAAGAAAGTTTTGGATAGAGCTTTTAGGGTAAAACTATATGACTGGCATATATAAGGGAAAATATCAATAAATATCTATAGTAGTCTGACTGGAATTTCTGTCATTTGCAAGTGAAATAACATTGACTAATTCAATTTTCAAGAATTTTCCATTTGTACATCAATGAACAGTAATGGTAGTGATGTTTAGACAAAAGTTAATATCTGCTTAGAGAAGAGGCTAGTAGCCCTATATCAATGATTAAATAAAATGTACTGCTGGGCACCTGGGTGGCTCAGTCGGTGAAGTGAACGACTTCGGCTCAGGTCGTGATCTCTCAGTTTGTGACTTCAAGCCCCTTGTGGGGCTCTGTGCTGACAGCTCAGAGCCTGGAGCCTGCTTCAGATTCTGTGTCTCCCTCTCTCTCTGCACCTCCCTGGCTAACAGTCTGTCTCTCTCTGTCTCTCAATAAGGAACAAATGTTAAAAAAAATTTTTTTTTAATAAAAAATAAAATCTACTGTTCTTGGGCCCTTTGCTAATACCAGCGGTAATAGTGTTTCTGTGGTTCAGGGGGAGGGCATGCGTACAGGATAAGATCCACAGGGAATAACTGGATATATACAAAAACGTTCAGAAAAGGAGTTTTAAGGGTAAATTCTGGAGTGGGATGAACTATTCTGAATATGAAAATGAGAATGTTTGTTTCAGTCTCTTTGGACTTCTGAACAGAAGAGCCAATTAAGTGAATGGAAGAACAACTAGATAGAATGTTGAAAGGCCATTCAAAAATACTCAAAAATACGAAAATACAGATTTTTAAAACTCAGTTTTAAATTACTTGCATTTCTCCAATAAAAATCTGCTCTACTCCCAAAACTTTCAAAAAAAAAAAAATACGTCACCAGGGACCTTGGGTGTGGTGTTTATGGGGGGGCGGGGAAAAGGGGGCGTATGTGTGCACATGCACCTAAATTAAAAAAAAAAAGGGCAAGTCCCCTTGAGCAAATGTCATATTGAAGATAAAAAAATAACAGTAATATGGAGATATGGAACACAAATATTTATTGGACACAGAACATCAGAGACAGAAATTACCATGAAATTTGACAGAGAAACAAGGACAGTATTAGACTTTCCACAAGACATGGGAAGATGATTCAGGCATTTTTATGAATCACTGTTCAACAAAGCAATCATTGACAAGCATGCTATTCTGTAATGAAAAGTACATAAATGTTAGTATAAAAAATAGATTCATGATGAGTATTTCAGTGAAGAAGGATATATAACAGAAACATTTTATTGAAGTAAAGGCCCTCAGAGTTCACACAAAAATTTGCTATCAACATTCTACCAATGTCTCATTCCATGCACAGCCAACTTAATGAACAGGGTGAGTGTAGGGATGTACAAACAGGTGAAAATTTTATTGTTCACCAAAACGGACTTCAGCCATGTTGAGGTACACTTCCATTTCCTGATTCTCGATCTTTCCAGTCACTCTAGGTAAACCACTTCCACCGTTCTTCCATTCTCTGGGCCAAGCGTGCACCCCTTCTGCCACAGGCGGTATGCCCTACGACTTCTCAATCCTCTGCTTCATCACAGGGAGATCTGGCCACATTGCAAGGTACTCCCTGAACCCATTAGAAACCCATGCACTCGTGCCATGCCCTGAAGCAAGGTTACAAAGTGCTCTGTTCTAAAGAGGAGAGAAAAGCCAGTGCCTGTTTCTAGACAAATGACTCAGGACTCTGACAATGTCTTCAAATTCCCTTTTCCCTACCGTTACCTTTGTATATTAACCTTTGAGGTAGGGGTGGTCACAGTGACAGAAGATGGCCATCCTGTACTAGTCTTAGAGCCACATGTCCCCAACAATGTTCAGCTCCCATCACCTTTTTCTCATTCTCAATAGTGGAGAAAAAGAGCTAGAAGATACAGACCTTGTAAAGACGTGATATGGCACTAAAACAACAAATGGATTTATTAAATAATTAAAGTACAACAGCTCTTGTTTTGCCAATGTGGCAACAGTGATAAAGAAGGTCCAACTGTCAAGGCGGCCTGCGACTGTAGAGTTATATCCTCTCTCTGGTGAAGGAAAAGCTACGAGAGAATTCCATCATTTAATATGGGAATGTGTATTTTAAGATGCCACTGATGATTTCTAGTACTACAAGACGAATTGTGCTTTTAGCTAAAGAAAGATTTAGGCTAAATATAATTAAGAATTCTTATCTGTGTGATTAGACACTGAAAATAGGATGGATGTTCAGAAAATATTTATCTATTCCAAATAGGGGGACTTAGCTATCTAAGAACTGATCTATCAGATCAATTCAAAACATGAATTCTTTCTACCTGTGCTGGACCTACCCTCCCTTGGAAGCAGCAACCTAGATCTAACAAACTTTTTAACTTGATAGATAGTTCTCAGTGCAGTGGTATTACCTTCTACAGGGAAACCGGACATTTTTTTCATTGATATGATGACTGGTAGGTATAAGCAGGCATTTATTGGTGGGTACAAACAGGCAAGATGCCCGTGATGGTGGGCATCTTGCATTTCTTGAAACCATCCGGCAAAATAAATGTTCCATATTGTATATGACTTATGCACCACCAGAAGTACCCGCCAGTCAAGTAGGCAAAAGCCTGATCGTATTTATGATCCTAAAACAGCAACTTTTCATAATCAACACAACGCATTTTAACACTGTTTAAATGTACGCTGAAAGCTGTAGAAACGTAACTACTGTGTTTAGAGTCAAGATCTTACTTTGTTTTACAAGGATTTTTATGTAGAGTTGTTCGCTATTTCAGAAGAGTACATCCAACAACAGTGCTGTTCGTGGTATCTGGGACTTTAGTATAAACTCCTACATTAATCTGTACTTGTAGCTGTCACATTTCAGGGATTCTACAATTAGGTGGGAACATCTGGCTAGCTAACTTATCTTCTAGTACAGAAGTACCATAGGATTTATATATTGAAAAACCTATCATTTTATTCTAAATTGCATTCTTTCTAAGTTTACATTATAATTTGAGAATTATATTAGTTTTAAATGTGTATAGAGAGTTCAGTAAATATATGGTTTTCATTTCAGGACAGTAAAGGAGCATTACAAAGTACCTGTTACTAAAAGGGAGCAGTGAGGCTGACAGTCCTGGCTATTCATCAGTGAGATTATATGAAAGTTTCAGATCCTGGACACCAGATGTGGAGAGAATTCTCATTCAATTTTAAAGGCATTTCTATTTATATAAATGGTTGAAAAACAATGCCATGAAAATTGGCAGACTCAAAAAACATCCTTAAGCAATTGTTAAGCATTCTTTTGATTTTTATATTCAGTCCCCTAGAATAATGAATGCTGAGGTTGGGAGAGATTAAGAATCTTCTCTGAAAATCAAAAGATGATGCCCAAAGCCAAGATAGAAAGATTTTTTTTTAATGGAATGTCAAATACCATCATGGTGCTCTAAACATTTGCCGTATCATGAGGCAGAAGGCAAAGTATCAAAGTTCAGATACGGAGATATATGTGGAGCCCTCCAAGGAGAAGATGGTGATTCCGAGTCAGGAGTAAATGATTATTATGTTGGGGAGTGTTTCCATCACTGACATTGCATGGAATAGGGGCTATCCAGCCTTGCTCCCTAAACCTAGAGGTTTCTTCAAGGTACATCAAGCAATATACTTATCAAGGATGGGACATGCCTATAGGCTCCCTCGGCTCCTGCTTCTCTTCATACACAGCAGCTGCTCTGCACTGTCCAAATTTATATATTTGGGCTTCCAAGTAGACTGTCACTTATTTTAATTCTGTGTTTTTATAGACTGAGTGACACTTGTCTAACCCAAAGCTAGAGTTAACCTCTGTCTTAGTCCACTCAGGCTCTATTGCAAACCACTATAGACTGGGTGGTTTCTCAAAAGAGAAAGTAATTTCTCACAGTTCCAGAGGCTGAAAATCTAAGATCAAAGTGCCAGCTCTGTCAGGTTGTGGCGATGGCCCTCCTCTCAGGTACAGACTGCTGACTTCTTGTTGTGTCCTCATACCGCAGAAGGAGCTAGGGAGCTCTATGGGGTCTCTTTTGTAAGAGCACTAATCCCATTTGGAGGGTTTTGCTATCATGACCTAAGTACTTCCCAAAGGCCCCACCTCCAATACCATCACATTGGGCATTAGGATTGAACGTATGAATTGGGGGGGGGGGGGACACAAAAACTCAGTCCAGAGGTTATGAAGTTGAGATAGAATGTTACATTGGTGACCCTCAAGGAACCATGACTCCCACACTCACCCCTTGTATAGTCCCCACCAACACTGGCTCATGGTTCGGTCATGTGTCATGCCTTGTCAATGGGACATTAGTAAGTGTGACCCAAGCAGAGGTGTGATAAGCACTTCCTAATTATGTCTCCCTGTCTAATTTTTTTAAAAATGTTTATCCATCGAGAGAGAGAGAGAGAGAGAGAGAACATGAGCAGGGGAGGGGCAGAGAGAGAGAAGACACAGAATCTGAAGCAGGTTCCGGGTTCTGAGCTGTCAGCACAGAGCCCGAAGCGGGGCTTGAACTCACAAACTGCGAGATCATGACCTGAGCCGAAGTCAGATGCTTAACTGTCTGAGCCACCCGGGTGCCCCTATGTCTCCCTATCTCGATAATCTTGAGATTATCATAACTGTGAGGAAGCTCAATTTGACCACCCAAGTAAAAAAGAATGAAGGAAACTAGCCAACAGCCAGAACCGAGGCCCCTGGTATATGACGCCAAAGGAACAGTCACAGAGAGTCCTGACAAATTGGGCTTTACCAGCTGAAGCCCTAGACAACATGGAAAGAGACAATCCATCCTTTGCCCTGTCACCATTGTGAACTCTCAGAAAAGTGAACAAAAAACAGCAGTTGTTTTAAATCATTACATGACATAAGATAAGTGAAACAGGGAGTCTTTATGACCCCTTAGCTAAAGGATCAAGGTTGCTGTATGTGTGGAAGCAAAGGTGACATGTTTCAACTGTTTTTCCACAGAAATGCTGCTAAAAGTCCCTGCCCTTTTTTTCCGGGTCAAAATTCTAACTGTCTCTAACAGGACTTTCCAATACAAAATCGTATCAGGGTTTGGGCATGACATGGATTAAATTATTCCCGATCTGTTTGTTTTAAATGTCAGGGACATGCCATATCTATGGTGTCAGTGGAAATTCTCAAGAAAATGATGTGGAAAATTGTAAATTTGGTTATTTTCAAACGAAAATTCACCAGATGAAATTTCTTTTTCTATTTAGAGAGTAGGATCCACAGTCCACAGCACAGTATTTGCACAGTATCGGCATTAATATCCATTTACTGGTATATAGTTTACCATGTAAATTGACCTTATCATCCATGTACTGCAAAACACTTAGAAGTCCTTAACTATATGTATCTTTTTAATTCTCAAGTTTGTCTCTACATCCTATTGCCTATGTTTTTGCCTGAAGTATGAGAGCATGGAATTTGGATTCCTCCATCAACTCTCTGTTTGGGGAAACTCTGCACATCTACTGTGCAAGTTCTGTAAGCTCTCAACTGATGCCAGGAGGGTCACCCACCCCTCCTATTCTGGCCGTGATCTCACCAGCCCCCACTCCACCCTGAATGACTAATTGTTTCACTAAAAACAAATGTAAGCTCTCAGCTGACATAAATGGGGAGTTGTGCGGAAAATCTTGTTTCATCCTGTTATGAGCTTGAAGGATGTGCTGTCTCTAAATGTGTGCCATTTGGTAAACACACACTGGGACTTGCAAGGTCTCAGAAACCACCATGGTGGAAAGTCCCCCAATAGCAAAAGCTCCGTTATTTTCTTCCCTCTCTGTCCTAGCGGGAGACTTTGGGCAAGTCACAAAACTTCTGAGTCTCAGCTCACCCAGATCTACACTGGGATTTCTGAATGGGGTGGTTGTTGAGAGGATAAAATGAGAAGATACAATTATATATAAATCTGTTTTGATATGAATCCCTGGGTGGGTAGGAAGAATTATGTGCTAATATAACATTGCATAAACCCAAGGTAGTATTTTTATAAGCATTGTTATTTAAAGTTTGAAACCGAAAAAAAATTAACATTAAAAATTAAAAATCTTGTTAATTTTAGACGTCAACTTGACGGGGCCACAGGAAGCCCAGATATCTGTGGTGTATCTGTGAGGATGTTTCCAGAAGAGGTTAAAATTTGAACTGGCAGACTGAGTAAAACAGATGTCCCTCCCTGTGGATGGGCATCATCTAATCTGCTGAAAGCCTGAATAGAACAAAAAACAAAGGAAGATTTGATTCACCCTGGCCCCTAGCTACGACATCAATCTGCTCTCAGTGCTCCTGGTTGTGAGACCTTCAGACTGACTGGCATCTACACCATCATCTCCCTAGCTGTCAGGCCTGTGAACTGTATCACCTACTTTCCTGGTTCTCTGCCTTGCAGACAGGAGACGGTGGGCATCACTTGAACCAGGACCTTATAATCAATCTCTCTCTCTCAATCTCTTCTCTCTCCTATTGGTTCTGTTTGTCATTAGAGAACCCTGGCCAATATAAATAACCATCTATTAATTGGCAAAGGAAACATTTTCAAATCAAGAGTAGATTTATGAAATTGAGGTATTGAGTAGATTCCCCGATTGCTTTGACAAGGACAAATTTAAACTGAATTTTTAGTTAAGTTTCATTTTTCTTACAATGAGACTGATTTCTTTTTTTTTTTAAATTTTTTTTTTCAACGTTTTTTTTTATTTTTTTATTTTTGGGACAGAGAGTGACAGAGCATGAACGGGCGAGGGGCAGAGAGAGAGGGAGACACAGAATCGGAAACAGGCTCCAGGCTCTGAGCCATCAGCCCAGAGCCCGACGCGGGGCTCGAACTCACGGACCGCGAGATCGTGACCTGGCTGAAGTCGGAGGCTTAACCGACTGCGCCACCCAGGCGCCCCACAATGAGACTGATTTCTAAGACAAACTAAGATGTATACAAACAGCCGCATCTCAAAAGAGTATGCTTAAAGAGCTAAATCATTTTAGCCTTTAAGTTATCATACAGTGCTTCTGCAGAATAAATGTATTATTTAAAAATTTTTAATAATGTTTATTATTTATTTCCGAGAAACAGAGAGAGAGAGAGGGAGCAGCAGAGGGTCAGAGAGCAAGGGAGACACAGAATCCGAAGCAGGCTCCAGGCTCTGAGCTGCCAGCACAGAGCCCGAAGCGGGACTCGAACCCACAAACTGTGAGATCATGACTTGAGCCGAAGTTGGACGCTTAGCCGACTGAGCCACCCAGGTGCCCCTGCCGAATAAATTTAAAAGATAATTTTTCTTCTGTTTTATTTTAAACTACACACTAGTTGTGTAAACTTATTTCCCTGATTCTTCAACCATGACCTAATCCAACAGGAGGTTATCACATTTCAGATATTTCTGGGGTTTTGTAGAAAAGGGAAACTTGGGTGGAAAAATGCAGTCATACTTGCAGGCTGCCATGGAGAATCTTAAAACGAGAAGCTAGAAACTACCATGTCATTTCAATTTAAATGAACATACAGGGCAGTACTGGAAGGAGCAGAATGAAGGGACATGTTGCTGATGGACAGGAAGTAATGGAGGAATTTCCAGGCTTATGTCAACTTAATTTCAGTAATTTTATTCTGCTCTCATATGACAGTTTTACTGCCCTCCCTAATCTGCTGCTCCCAGCATGACGCCTGTGGTACAAGTTTTATATACTAGGAAGGGCCCTGATTAGAGGAACCTTCAAAACTCTTGAGGAGCCAAGGTGAACTCCAGCACAGAATCAATCCCATTGTATAATGAAGGATGAATACACTGGACAGAAACCCACAAGACGCAGGTTCCTCACACGCCTGCAAGGTGCATTTGCAGAAGCCACTTAACCTTTCTATTAAGCGCCAAGCCTAATGGAAAACAATTTTAAACACAGGGTAACTTAAATGCTGTGCTCCTGTACTCTGCTTGAGCAATCCACCGGAGGTGAGTTTCATCCAACCAAGAGATGGCTGGGAAGTTTTTGTCAAACAGACTAACAGTGAGTATTTCAGGGATTTCATTACAGAACGGAGTCCAAAACAGAAAGTGGAAGAGGAATATGTATGTATGATATGCTCTGATAAAAAGAACACAACTAAAAAATGGGAGGCCGTGGGGGATTAAAGGGTACACTTAGCGTGACGAGCAACGAGTAATGTGCAGAAGGGTTGAATCTGTATTCATCTGTATCCAATCTGTAGAATTTCAATACTGCACACCTGAAACTAAGATAACACTGAATGTTAACGAGACAGGAAGTAAATTTAAAAAAACCTAATAAAAAATGGAAGGATATGAGAGAGAGAAAAAGAAAGCAGAGTAAGTCATAGACTATTGTGGAGGAATACAAATGAACACTAGCCAAATAGTAAAAAATAAGAGAAAGGGAGCTAGCTCAAGGGCACTTTAAAAGGTATGCGTGTAAACAAACAACAACAAAAACAAAAACCCAAATCTTCATAAACAGCAAAAAAAAAAAAAAATTAAAGCAAGGAAGATACACCAAATGCAGAAACACAGTAAATGTAACATAACACAGTAATGATCAAATAATAATATATAGAGCTGAGACCAAACATATCAGTCGCAACAAAAGTTTCTTTTAAAGGAAAGCTATTTCCTAATTGGCTAATCCATAAAATCTACCTCTATTTGTACTCAGAGATTACCTAAAGGATAATGATTTAAAAGGGCTAAAAACAGAGGGAAGGACAAAGACATAAGAAAAAGAAAAAAAAAAAAACATGAGAAAGCAGAGATTCTAATCCTGATAGCCAGATAAAGTCAAACTCAGACAAAAACCAAAACAAAACATTAAATGAGACAAAAACAGAGTGTAATGCTAAGAGTATATGTTTGTGGGGGGGGGGGAGGGATTAAAAAACAGCATTGGGTTCTATTTCTAGGTCTTTCTGTAACTTTGAGATCGTAGGTAAGTTCACCACCCTGAGTGTAAATTTCCTCTGTATGAAATAGTAATAATAAATACACCACACAGAGTCTTTGTCTTCTGGAGTAAATATGATCCACATCCAAACAATGGGGAAACAATTCCTGTCACCCACCAGATACTTTAATGCTGAGTGGAATACACGTGCTCTATCAGCTTATGTACAGGATATTTTTATGAGTTCCTCTGGATGCGTGGGGCTTTTTTAAGTATATGATTTAAAACTAAGAACCCCCTATCCTTTTTGAATTTCTGTAGGTTTGGGCTGTGGGTTTCCAAAGGAAGAATCGCATAGTCCCCTGTGGTAAAAACAGAAAAATAACTGACAAAAGCCTATCCAGCTTTTTAGCCAACCCCAGTGTTTATCCCTCCTTTGGAATTTACAAATGCGTTTTGAATTCTACTGTATACTGGGCACATATGGCCCCCTTTTCTTGCCTTGTAATTTATCGTCATTCCACAATTCTTTCTTGAGAGACCACAGGGGCACACACAAAGCGCCACCGGGGCTGTTTGTATCTACAAACAGCAGAGAGATACAATTCTCAGACACCGCCTCACAAGGTGGCCCGAGTGTCCCAGCTCCTTAGTCTAAGGAGCTCTCATACTCCTGCCCTATGGATTCTAAACATGATTACTTGTCTGTAAATCAGTCCAGAAGACCTTTAAACACTGATATGCGGAAGCAGTTAAAGCGCGCACCCAACAGCCTGTGGGATTTTCTAATACGAATCGATAAGGGAACCCCAGCTTGGCGTTCACAGACTGGACTGGGTTTCCAACGACGTTGCGCAGACAGAATCAGAGAGCTTTACCCTGCAGTCACAGAAGCAAGAAATGTTTCATCAGAGAACTTTAGTTCCTTCTTTTAGGAAGAAGAAAAGGAAGGCATACAGAAAGGACAGTGTAAGAAATGAAAGCACCAGGAAGGGGAAGAAAGAGGACAAAAGAGAGAGAGAGAGAAAGGCCTTGTATGTATTTATAGATTTTCAAATGCCACATAATTTGGCCTTTGAATATCACTAGAATGTACCTGTCTCTGACTTCAGCTTTTGCATTATGTATTTATGTAAAATACATTTAGCCAGGAGGAGCCTTTGAAACTCTCATTACTATTCCTTTGGGGAAAATTATAAAGTTGTTCCTGCTCATACAAACTCAGAGAGAGTTGTCTGAGATCCTCTGCAATATAATTATTTAATGTGAACCCAACCGTTACATGTCTCTCTTCTCTTTCCTGCCATCTGATTGATTGACACGCAATTATCCCATGGTTATTACATTTCATTAATACCTTTGGATCCTGTGTTCCCATTTTGTTGCACCATCGTTTGATTTCAAATGCATTAAATATCATCAGTTTAATCCTAGCTATACTGTAGCAAACAGTTTGCCACCTACAGAATTTCCAGATATATTTTCAGTTTGCAAAGTAAATAGGGAATCGAGGCCTCACCCTGACTGAAAACTGGGAACTATTCACTGGAGGAGTAGAAACTGAAAGAATTGATATTCAAACGTATAAGCTGTTTTCATTTTGCAAGAGTTGAAGATCTGAAGACAATTTGGGGCATACAGTTTATCCGCTATTATGAAACTACCGAATGAACCATTTACTCATGAGAACGTAGAGCAAAGTCCATAGTAGAAATTCAAATATTGGGGCAGTTGTGGCTGTAAGGGCTATACAATGTGATAATATAAATAACTTTTATTATTATACAAAGTGCATCATAATCCTGAATTTTAACAGTCCATCTCTGACTTTGCTTGTGGATTCCTGCTGTGCTTTGTTTCAAGACAACGCAAACATTTTTAACACTGTAAATATTGTGATCATGTTTTCTAAGAGTTGGGATAATGAAAATAAGAACAATCCCAATTCCAATGGTAGCATGACCCCGACATCAAAAAAGGAGGCTAAATGTCTGTGCCATTTTAGTAACAGATGGCCGTACAACGGGGCTAGGGAGGTAAGCGATCACAACAGAGCGTCTTAAATCATACGCTGGAAAGAATATGGAAGTGGGCAAGGTGGAGAAGGAGATGTGAAAGCACATACAGACTGATTCTCACAAATTTGGGATTAGATAGGCAAACACTTCCAAACCGATTAAAAGTGTTGTTGTTGTTGTTGTTTTCACTCTCCCAGAAAGATATAAAGGCTCAATCAAAAACAGCAGTCATTAAATAGCTGTGGCATTCTTCACAAATGAACACACACGTTTGTCGTGACTTCGTTAAATTCACATTGGGTAAGCAAAGCCCTGGCGTAACTGACAGCGAGCCTCCATTCAACAAAAGACAAGGGAAACTGAAATAGAGAAATTTAATACTCACAGGTGCTGGAGGAAGGACACGGGATGCCTCGAGGATACCTCTGAACCGGTCAAGGCAGGGTACAGGCAGAGACCCACAGGGCTGGGGCACATGCCTTGGTTAGGGTTAGTAGGTGGGAGTGCTTTATAGGGTTTCCAGGCTAAAGCCAGACTGCTCAATTTAAACTAAAGGGACTCCGGTTCCAGTAAGCTCCATGGAAGTCGTATCTAAGGAGCACATAAAAGGAGGGCCCTGGGAAGCAGGGGAGACTTTATCACAAAGACAACTGGGAAAATCACATCAGAAACTTACATTTACTTGTGACGCTGCAGGCTGTTACATAAGGGGGTGAAAGGGTTTCAATCTAAACTGGAACCGGAGGATAGGAAACGGAGACTCTCACGCATGCGCCCTCAGAGAAACAAAACGTAAGGAGCGTGCGCCTAGAAGCGCTATCTTAAGGCCAGTGATCTTACTGTTTGGACTTGGGCCAGACTTTCCCTTTTTTTCTATTCCTTCCGCACAAATGCAGCCCGCCCCAGAGCTTCAGTGGATTCACCTGTAGCTTGCTAGAGTTTGCGTTTCTCAAATTGCAGTCCCTCTATTTCCAAATAAACTCGATTTCTGGTAATGTGGGCCTGCGTCCAGTACACCTCTTTAATTGGGTTGACAAGGGCATGCGCTACCCTGAGTGGCTAATGTCAGTCTAAGGCCCTCTTGGCCAAACAAAATGAATGCCCAGACAACACTGCCATGCGTTAACTTAGCTAACCTCTGGACGGTATCATATCGTTCCCTTCTGTTCAATGAAAATAAGTAAAGTTACATTTCCTGGTTCAGAGACTGTAATTAAAAAGACTTACGGGTGAACGAAAGGAGAAATTTTGAAAATAGGTAAGTTGGCTCTTTACAGTTTACAGCTTTTTGTGTCAGAACTTACCAGTGATCATACTTTCTCCAGTATATCAAATGAAACACCGAATCATGGCAAAACAAAAACACAAAAAAAATTTTTCCCCTAGCTATTAGATACTTTGATTTCAAAAATGTAGTTTATACTCATTTTCTAAATTCTATGAAGGTTTCAATAAAACATCAGTAAATGTAAAGTAATAGATTGTTGACATCCTCACCAAATAAACTCTACACTGCCTGTCAATCTGAATAATTAGGCAATGGGGCAAATGTAAATTTTGGAAAATTCCATTCAGGTTATAAACTTCTTACAAAGAAAATGTTAAATCTCTTGCAAACCTCGTATACAACAGTGCTAAAAACAGATGTGATTTGCTTCTCTGTGATATTAAGGATTTCATAAAGAGAAAGTTTTATCACTTTCCAGTTTCCTCAAAATGTGCATAAACATTTAATTGTGCTTTAGACTTTATGGAAATAAAAGACGATAACCTTTCACATGTCTACGGGATGGCTTTCATTATTGTCAGCCATAGGAAAGATATTAAAATGTTGGCCTGTTGTAAGATTACATTTTCAAAGTTTGGGACAAGAAGAATGTTCTCCAATTTAGACATACATTTAAGATGAGAAATGGAAAAAAACATTACAATAAAACAGAAACTTACATACTGTTTCTCCAAAACCGTTTGATAATCTTTGAAGGGCCATAATGAGTCAAGAAAAAGATGAACTGATTATATTTGAATCATTTAATGCTATGTGTAGGTTGCAGCAAAATCTCATACAGTGAAAATCATGACTCATTTTTTGGAAATAATACTGCTTAAGAATCCAAAAGTATGTCTACAGAAAAGGAAAGCCAAATTTAATAGGACTTTCTCAATATCTTTACTAAAACTGTAACTTACTTGGAATCCAATTCTGATTTCACAAGTTCAAATTATCTCTATATATTAAAACCAGTTTCCTGGAAAGATTTAAAATGTGTTGAAATCCAATGTGCTTCTGAATGCTCAAAAATGATGGACATTTTAGATACGGATATTTATATGATGAATTTAGACATGCAAAAGACTTTACTGACAAACATTTCATCTACCACAACAAGTATATAGATATAAAGTGGATGACATTATTGTCAGTGTTTTTTATTTAAGCCATAATTTAAGTTATAATAGATATATAGCTGTATTTCATTATTGTTTTAATTTGCAACTCACTAACGACAATATAATATTGAGCATCTCTTCATTGCTTACTTGCCATTTGGATATCTTTGCTGATGTTCAGAACTGCTGTATATTTTATAACTGGGTTGTTTATTTCTTTATTGTTGAGTTTTAAGAGTTCTTTATATATTTTGGATAGAGTCCTTTATCAGGTGTGTTTTCAGCAAATATTTTCTCTGAGTCTATAACTTATCTTTTGATTCTCTTAACAGTATCTTCACAGGAATCCTTGCTTCTTTGTTAAAAATTAGTTGACCATATTTGTGTGAGTCACTTTGTGGACTCTCTTGTCACTCCATTGATCAATTTTTCTATTCTTCCAATAATACCAGACTTTCTCGATTATTGTGGCTCTGTAATAAGTGAAGCTGGGTAGTGTCACTCCTCCAATTTTGTTTTTCTTCAACATTGTGTTGGCTATTCTGAGTCTGTTGACTCTCTACGTATACTTTTAAGTAAGTTTGTTGATATCCACAAAATAGCTTATTGATATTTGGGCTGGGATTGTGTTGAATTTATGAATAAAATTGGGAAGAACCGAAATCTTAATAGTATTGAGGCTTCCCATCCATAAACATGAAAGATTTTCTCCTTTTGTTTAGTTTTTCTTTGACTCCTTTTAGCAGAGTTTTGTAGTTTTCTTCACATAGCTCTTGGACATATTTTTGCTAGGCTTATGCCTGGGCATTTAATTTGGGGTGTGCTGATGTAAGTGGTGTTGTGTTTTTTATTTCAGTCCCAAATGCTAGTATATAGGAAAGAATTGACTTTTGCATTTAATCTTGTATCCTGCACCTTTGCTGTAATCACTCATTAGTTCCAGGAATTTTTGTCGTTACTGTTAAATATAAGGGATTATTCTACATAGACAATCATAACAATGTTTTCTTCCCAATCTATGTTCCTCGTTTCCTTTTCTTATCTTATTTTGTTAGTTAGGACTTTCTGTGCAACGTCGAATAGGAATGATGAGAGGAGGCATCCTTGCTTTACTTTTGATTTTAGGGAGAAAGTATATAGTTTCTCACTATTAAGTACAATGTTAGCTGTAAATTATGTTTACTGTTTGTTCTAGCTGTAGGTTTCAGAGACTAAATCTTTCCATTTTTCGCCTCCACTGTAGCCTTTGAATTTTCCTAGAGATGTCTTAAATAGGGCCTGAGCCTTGCAATTCTATCAGCTATAATCTTTTGTCACTATACAAGGGCCCAGTCTATGTGGTGGTAAATTATGAGGGAAGAGGAAGCATTCTATTAGGTCTCAGCCTTTTAGTGAGTTTAGGCCACTGGGCTGTTATGTTTACAAACCCTTCTCCACCTTTAGTTTGACCCTCTTAGGTAACACAGGAAGACTAGAGGGGACCTGAGCTGGATAGATCACTTTGCCCAGGTCAGTTAGGCTCTGATAAAATCCAAGTCCCTTAGGATCTGGCAAGATAATTGACCAACAGGATAGACTTTTGCTGAAGAAAACAGAATGTTCTGAACTTACTTCAGAGTTGCTGCTTTCCCTCTCCCTATTCCAGAAACACAAGGGGATTTTTCTCTGATCTTTATCCTGAGAACCTGGTGGGGCTCTTGGACACGAAACTCACACAAGTGTGAGGGACACCTTAAAACTGGAGCCTCCGGACCTTTTAACTCAAGCTAGTCAACGCTGAATCTCCAGCAATTCATCAAACATAAGTGCTCCAGCAGATACCAGTACTAGTATAGTGGTTTGATCTGTGACCCCAATTCTTTGATGGATCTAAGAAGAATTGATGATTTCCAGTTTGGCCCTTCTCCTATTTTAAGGAGAAGACTTGCCACTTCTAAGCTCTTTACATGTCAGACCAGAAACCAGAAGTCTCAGGATGGCATTATTGAAAACTGAAAACAAATCCCCACAAATTAAAAAGGACTACTAGTGCTGGTAAGTAAAATCTTAAGAAGCCCACGCCCACATGCTTTTGTCAAGAAGAGATATAGTTCAATGTTACCATATTGGACCAGTACCAAGACTCAATGTATTAGGGCCTTGATATGAGCAAAACTGCAAGTCAAAATGAATTTTTAAGTTTAACTATATTCAGTTTTGCCACTGCACATGAGAAAAAAAGTTTATCCTAAAGGCTGCAAGAAGTTCAGAGAAGTATTACTGGACAAAGAATCAGAAAGAGAAAAAGTATCCTATTCTATCATGGAACAGAAAAAAAAAAACACAACAAAACATTATTTTCTGAATTGAATATAAGTAATATCTGTTTAATTAGTCCTATTATATTTATGTTCTCCTCTAAAAAGATCTTAAATTTATGTCTTTAGAATATACAATATAACCTATAAAATATAAATATCCAATAAAGAAATTTAAGAGTTAAGCTACTATATTAAAGGACACACAGGAATGTAAAATCATTGTTATGTTTTTTACATACATTATTTATTTAATTAGTCCTGCTATTAATTACTACTAATTGGCACTATTACTCAGCCCGGCATTGAAATAATAGCATTTGTGTGACAGAAACATAGCACAGAATAATACATAATTTCAAACAAACACCTACTTTTCATATTTGTATGTTAATTCACAGTGGATAAATTTAATATATATTTTATTATTATAATCCTTTCGTTCTGGTATGGCTGAGTCCTGGGCTGGCTCTGTAACATGTGGTCACCCTATATGACTTCATTCCAAGAAGTATAGGCTTTCTGAAGGCACCTAGTGGGCAGGTGACTGGTGAGGGGCCAGTTAGGGAAACACCTG
This sequence comes from Lynx canadensis, assembly GCF_007474595.2. Lineage (NCBI taxonomy): Eukaryota > Metazoa > Chordata > Mammalia > Carnivora > Felidae > Lynx > Lynx canadensis. The sequence goes on along the minus strand of NC_044311.2, from coordinate 20,716,113 downwards.
TGTTAGACCCTATTCGTAAATGCCAAGAGCCTATCCAAGCCCATGAAGTATGTATCATAAATCACTCAGTTTTTAAAAAATGTTTATTTACTTATTTTTGAGAGGGGGGATGAGCAGAGAGAGAGAGAGAGAGAGAGAGAGAATCCCAACCAGGCTCCACACTGTCAAAATAGAACTCGACACAGGGCTCAGACTCACAAACCTTGAAATCTTGACCGGAACTGAAACCAAGAGTCAGTTCCTTAACTGAGCCACCCCAGTGGCCCATAAATCACTTACCTTTGATGTAATTTTCAAATATATAATAAAATCCATCAAATACTATCAGCTGTCTGCAGTACTGCAGGAAACAGAGGGGAAGGACTGTATGCACGGTGGGAAAATGGTGGAAAAGTGGAGAACATATACTCTACGTATCACCAGTGCCCCAGGATGAAAATCAGGAGGAAGCGTTTGTCAGCTCTGAGGCTCAAAGGAAACGATAAGAATAGGCTGCTTAAAACAGGTTGGTGTAGACCAGGAGGTTAATCATAGGTGAGGTAACAAGTCTAGAGTATTACCCAACTAGAATGACAAAGGAGCGCTTTTACATAGCTAGGGTGGCAGTAACAATGATAGCTTAAAAGTTACCTGTCAGAACATGAGAGACCTTTCCAGACACCTAGACCCATTAGAAAAAATAAGAAAGCTTAAAGAACTTGCATGGGTGGGGCAAGTCATGAAGATAGAAAATAGGTTGCTATAAAGATGGGAGCTGCAAGCTAGCAAAAACATGATCTACCAATTCATATGACCTTATTTGCACATAGAGTGAAGCTTGGTGACATTCAAGTGTCTGTATCCATGAGGTTAACTTTAATATTACCTTATTCAAATCCTTATAGTGGACATACATTTCTTGTTCCTGCCCAGCTTCATTTTTCTCTTTGGAAACTAATACCTTAATTTCCCCTACATGAATCACTCTATTTATCCATGTGGTTTGAGGGAGACTGACCCTAATCCAGCCCCAGAGTTAAGTATGGGACCCAATACTAGACAATCAGAACATCTTATATCTGGTCACCAGGAATGAATCACACAAGTCCACTTGACTTTTAACAAGCAAATAAAGCCACATCTATTTGCTAGAATTATTAGGAAAAATAAGGTCTTTTTATATTTGTATTGCTAGTGATACAGATGATGTAAATATACAGCTGCTTGTAGAGAGCCAAAGCCAAAATACATGAATGCAGAGCCTAGAGAAAGAAAAAGGGAGAGAAATTTTCCACTGAGAGAGAAAGAGAGAGATGCTTACTAATAATATCATTGAAAACAAGATCTCTGAATCCTATATCTTGATTTTCATCAATGGATCCCTTACTAGTAGTACTGCTTTAAATAATTTCTGTCACTGATGTACAAAAGAATTATAACACAATCTTCTATATTTACTTTAAATAATCAAGAACAAATAAAGATATTAAAGTTTTGCAACATTAATGTATTTTTTCAATTTATTGCTGTGATCTAAAAAATTTTTAACTTTACACATTTGAATGCAAGTTTGTCTAAAGGTTTATGACCCTAATATCTTCCATATAAACTTTCTTCTAGGTGTCCTTTAATTTTTTTAACCTGGAACTCTATCTTATATGAATAGTAATCCCAATTACTTCTGTTTACATTTTAATGTTATAATTTTGCCCATCCTTTTTATATGTCAACCTTGTTAAATCAATTTTCCAGCAGCCTCTCATAGACAGCTCAAGATTGGAGTTTGTTTTAAAATGTAAACTGATCATTGTGTTTATGTTTATTGAGTATATTCTTCTCTTTTCAATTATTTCATGACCTATTTGGTCTTATTTTTGTCATTTGTTCTATTTTCTGATTTTCACTGGGTTAGGAGTTAAACGTTTTTTGTTATTTTTTTGGTTTTTTTTTTTACAATGCTGAATTCTGTTTACTAGTATTTGGTTAAGAATTTAAGAATTTCTGCACCTATATTCTGAAGACATATTGGTCTAGAGTTTTCTTTTTCTGTACTACCTTTATCTGGTTTGTTATCAGGGTAATATTAACCTCACAAAATAAATTGGGAAGTGTTCGTTTCATGTCAATTTTCTCAAAAAGATTGTGAAGAACTGTTCATTTTTCTTTAATCCTGTGGTAGAATTCTCCAATGCAACCATCTGGACTTAGAGATTTTCTTTTGGGAAATTGATTAATTATAAATTTAATTTCCTTAACACTTACCGGGTATTTCAAATTATCTATTTTGTAATGTGTGAGTTATAGTATTTTACATTTTTTGATAAATTGGTCCATTTTCTTTAACCTGTCGTATGTATGGGTGTAGAGTTTATTGTAGCTTTCCTTTATTACCTTTTTGATGTCTATACCATCTGTAGTGATAGTCCTTATTTCATTCCTAATATTGGTAATTTGTGTTCCTTTATTTTTTTTTCAGTTTCACTAGGAGTTTGACAATTTTACTGACATTTCAAAGAGCCAGACCTTTCAGTGATTTTATCTCTTGTTTTCTATTTTGTTTAAATTTTTTTTAACGTTTATTTATTTTTGAGACAGAGAGAGACAGAGCATGAACGGGGGAGGGGCAGAGAGAGAGGGAGACACAGAATCGGAAGCAGGCTCCAGGCTCTGAGCCATCAGCCCAGAGCCCAATGCGGGGCTGGAACTCACGGACCGCGAGATCGTGACCTGAGCTGAAGTCAGGCGCTTAACCGACTGAGCCACCCCGGCGCCCCTCTTGTTTTCTATTTTGAATTTCATTGGTTTCTGCTATTATTATTTCCTAATCACTTTAGAATCATTTTGCTCTTTTTTTTCATACATCCTTGAGGTCTGAGTTTAGATTACTGATTTGAGACTCTTCTTCTTTTGTAATATATGCATTTAATGCTGTAAATTTCTCTTTCAACACTGCTACAGTTAATGTCCACAATTTTATCTTGTATTTTTTTTAAAGTTTACTTATTTACAGAGAGTGAGAGAGCCAGAGAGAGAATGAAAGGCGGAGGTGCAGAGACAAAGAAAGAGAATCCCAAGCAGGCTCCACTGTGTCAGGGCAGAGCCCCACTCAAGGGTTCAAACTCCTAAATGGGGAGATCATGACCTGAGTCTATGAGATCAGGAGTCCTATGCTTAACTCATTGAGCCACCCAGGCACCCCTTTATGCTCAAAGAATCTTTAACTTTCCTTGGGACTTCCTTTTTGACTCAAAAGTTATTTACAAGTGTTTTATTTCATTTTCAAGGGTTTGGAGATTTTCCACCTATGTTTCTATTATTACTTTCAACTTTGATTCCAATGTGCTTCAGTAACACAATTTTTTTTTTAATTATGTCTTTTCAATTTGTTGAGGTTTCCTTTTTGGTGAAGGATATAGCTTATCTTGGTATTTATTACACAGGCTCTTTAAAAGGATTCTGAGGGGCGCCTGGGTGGCTCAGTCGGTTAAGCATCCGACTTCAGCTCAGGTCATGATCTTACAGTTCGTGAGTTCGAGCCCCGCGTCGGGCTCTGTGCTGACAGCTCAGAGCCTGGAGCCTGCTTTGGATTCTGTGTCTCCCTCTCTCTCTGACCCTCCCCTGTTCATGCTCTGTCTCTGTTTCAAAAATAAAAAAAAAAAAAAAAACATTAAAAAAATTTAAAAAAATAAAAAAATAAAAAATAAGTAGAAGGATTCTGAACCCAATTTCCAACGTGTGGATGTGACACCAGTTGGGGATCCCACAATTTAACTCAATCACAAGTCCAGGTTGTTAACTGTACTTCTGACCAATTGGGTATAAATCAGAGATTCCTACAGTCTTCTTGGGTTACATTAATTTGCTAGAGTGGCTCATAGAACCCAGAGAAACATTTGACTTAATAGATGACCAGCTTATGATAAAAGGATATAACTCAGAAAGAGCCAGATGTTACAGGTGCATAGGGCAAGGTGGAGCTTCCTGATTTCTCAGAGCCTTACATACTCCCCAAATCTCTGTGTGTTTACCAACTCAGAAGCTCTCCAAATCCTATCCTTTAAGGGTTTTCTGGCAACTCCATTACAAAGACATGATTGATTAAACCATTGGCATTTGGTGACTGAACTCAATCTTCAGCCCTTTTCCTATCTCTGAAGGTAGTGGGAGTGGAGGCATCGGAGGAACAGACATTTTTAACCTTCTAATCACTTGGTTGGCTCCACTGGCAACCAGCTCCCATCCTTAGGTGGTGATGGGTGGGGGGGGTCTGAAAGTCACTACCTTAGCTTAACAAAGGCACATTTATTGTCCTCATTACTTAGGAAATTCCGAGGGCTTTAGGAGGTCTGTGCCACAAATAGGGACAAAGATCAAATATATATTTCTTATAATCACAATACCGCCCACTTGCAAAGAATGTATATTCTGCTTTTGTTGAGTCGAATGTTTTATAATGTAATTTTGATCCTTTTAGGTGATGGTCTTGAGTTCATTTATACCTTATTGATTACCTGTTTAGTTGTGATATCAATAATGAGAAGGGTCCTATAGCCTCCATTCAAAAATTAGGATTTTTCTGTTTCTCTTTCCAGTTCTATCAGTTCTTGCTTCACGTATTTGACAGTTCTGTTGTTTGGGGCATCCATTGAGGATAGCTGTGGCTTCATGTTGTATTGACCTTTCATCACTGCATGAAGTGCTTTGCTTTCACTAGTAATTTTCTTTGTTTGAAAGACTACTTTATTTAATATTAATATAGCCACCCTTGCTTTCCTTTGATAAATGCTTGCATGATATATTTTCTTCCATCCTTTTATTTTTAATTTACTTAGGTTGAAGTGAGTTTTTTTTTTAACACCTATTATATTTTTGAGAGAGAGAGACAGAGAGAGAGAGAGACAGAGAGAGAGAAAGAGAGAGCACACAAGTGGGGAAGGGACAGAGACAGAGAGGGAGACACAGAATCCAAAGAAGGCTCCAGGCTCTGTCAGCTTTAGAAGTTATCTCTAATATTATAAATAACTGGCATAAGTTATTATTAAGAAATTATTATTAAGAAATATAAATTATAGAAAAATTGCACATAGTTACACTGTCTCTTCAACTCTGCAAATATAAACTTAAAGTACTATTGATTTAAAGCATATCAATCCAATTCCAGCTTCAGCACTTCCTGCTCCTACTACTTGAAATTTTCGTCCTTTACTTCCTCACTTTTTAAATTTTTATAACTTTTATTTAAATTTTATTTAGTTGACATATAGTGAAATACTGGTTTCAGGAGTAGAGTTCAGTGATTCATCTCTTATATACAACACTCAGTGCTCATTTTATGCACAGCCATGCTGAAATGTCACTTTCTCAGAGACCCCTTCCCTATTATCTCCTCCTGTAAGATGTTCCCTTCCTTTCTAACTTCTTGGACTATTTTATTTTTACTCATTGCATGAATCACTCACTACCTGGCATTCTAGCTTACAAATCTAATTGTTTACGTCTCTTTTTTTTCTGTGTCCCCTCTAGAGTGTAAGATCTGTTAGAGGCCAGGCTTTGTGTGCCGTGATTACTGTGATGTCACCTGCATGTTCAAACAGTATCTGACTAAGAAGGAACCCTTAACTATTTGTCAGAAAGGGGACTCAAAGTAGTCGCCTCGTTACTTCTGTAGAATCTTCCAGCACACGTGTTTGAATCACGAGATTTTATTATGTTTGGCTCAAACTATGCAATTACAGCCATAAAATCTCATTCTCTTGGAGGAAAGAGACATGCTTTGGCCCTTGATGTCTATTTTCAAAACAGTCTAATCAGTTCTATATATAGCAGAAATTCCTCTAGATAAGACATTTGTTTGGACCATTCCTTCGGTAGAGTAACTATTAAAGAAAATTGTCCCAAGTTTTCTTTTTCATTCTTTTGGCCAGTTTGTGAAAGGATGGCAACCTGCACTTATCCCACCAGTTTTCCTGAGAGTCATAAACACACTGTTTTCAGTAACAGGATAGGATATGAAGAATATAGGTCAGTGAATACTGTTCACCTAGGGATGTTGATGGTATCGCGAGATTTCCTCAAACCATACATACGTGAAACATCACAAATAAGTGATCCATATCTACTAGTCAAACGTGTATGTGAATGGTGTTAGGACACACACAGACACACACACCAATTTACATTTAAAAATTACGAGATCCATTATGGTTTTTCCTTTTCATTTTAAATATATGTAGTTCATTTTGTGTATAACATATGTATATATTTCATTGTATGTGTATATTTGCCTATCAAAAAAAGCAAAATTCAGCTTCAATTGTGTGAAGAGCCTACACATTCTCTAAGCGGCTTTTATAAATTATATACATTATATAGAAAGATATGTATTATATATAAAATCAGAGTATATTTATATATAATTTATATAAAGTATACTTTATATAAAAGTATATAAAGTACTTTATATATTTCATAGGTGATAATTTTGCTGGCCTCATTGAAGAATTGTGGCTTTGGCAAAGTGATAGACTTCATTTAGTTTTGAGATTTTGAGCATATGAAAAAAATTCTTTAGAGTTTCAAGTTTCTTTTTCCATGTAAATTTTAGATAAGACTCCCTACTATTTCTATAAGAATTAGAAATAATATTATAGGGGCAACTCGGTGGCTCAGTTGGTTAAGCGTCCGACTTCAGCTCAGGTCATGATCTCACAGTTCGTGGGTTCGAGCCCCGTGTCAGGCTCTGTGCTGACAGCTCAGAGCCTGGAGCCTGCTTCGGATTCTGTGTCTCCCTCTCTCTCTGCCCCTCCCCAGCTCACACTCTGTTTCTCTCTCTCTCTCAAAAATAAGTAAATGTTAAAAAAAATTTTTTTAAAAGAAATTTATAAAACCTGTATAAAACTCTCCAGTGTACAATAAATGAGTATAAATATTATGATCAGTAAAGACACTTTAATTATACAATTAAATATTTATGTTATGCATTTCTAAATTTTTCATGTAAATAATTCATAATTAGAAAAACTAATTATGTGTCAGACTAAGCATATTGAGTTTTCATTTGTTGTTTTGGGTAGAATGTTCCCTTGGATATTCTATTCGCTTTGGCATATTAAAAATACTTGACTGTCAGCTATTAGGGTATAATTTCTGTCCACTAATATTAGTGAGTTTCACAACACAGAAGTGGAACCAAAAAGACTAGATGGAAAAAGACCAAAACAAAAAAAAAAAGAAAAAAAAAAAAGGTGGGAAAGAATTAAGATGTCAAGAGGAAGCTATATGTAGAGACTCCAAAAACTCCCGGACTGAATGCCTGAGAGTTTATCTAACACATCTCCTTAACTGCTTATTGATGGATATGCCCTTAAGAAAGAGGCTCACGAGCTTTTAACTTCTACCAATGGGTAGGTTCAGGAAAGAATGAAAAATTTTCAGGGAAAACTGAGGCCAGATGTTCATAAACTACTTTCTGAGGCCAGATGTTCATAAACTACTTTCTGCTTTCTGGAATCATAGCTCAGTACCATTTCCCAGGGTCCTTTGCAGTTAAGTGTGGGTATATAATTGATTTCCAGCCAATGGAATTCAAGCAGAAGTGACACGTGACTCTTCTAGTTCTGGCCTTGGAGAACCTCTTTAGTACAACCCTCCATCACTGTTTATTACGCTGAAGGTTAAGCAAAGGTTTTCAGAAGAGGATGGAGCCATAAAATGAAAGGATCCTGGGTACTAAGTGAACCTGGAAGCTCATCAACCTAACCATTAGAAATTCATATGTTGAAATCATTAATTAAAAGTGTTTTTTAATCAGGGCGCCTGGGTGGCTCAGTCGGTTAAACGTCCGACTTGGACTCAGGTCCTGATCTTACGGCTTGTGGATTTGAGCCCCGCATCAGGCTCTGTGCTGACAGCTCAGAGCCTGGAGATTCCTTCGGATTCTGCGTCTCCCTCTGTGTCTGCTCCTGCCCTGCTCACCCTTTGTCTCTCTGTCTTCTGTCTCAAAAATAAACATTAAAAAAAAAAGATTAAAAAAGAAGTTATTATTTCCCAAAATATTTTGTGTCTATCACAGATATTTTGTTTTTTAAAACAACTCTAGGCTTTCGCTTTGAAAAAATGTTCTAGATTTTTTTTATGGGAGGGAGAAGGTGATTTTTCTTCAAACAATGAGGTAGTTTATGATTTAACCGAAAATAAAATACCAGTGACTTGTTATCTTCCAACAAGAATTCTGTAGTCCTTTGCTTGCACACTCCTTATTAGTCTCCTTGGCAACGGGTAATCACTTGTTTCCCTTAAATAGATGAGATGCCAACAAATATGTAATAGTGGCTTGATACATCAGCAAAGAAAAGTGCCATAATGACAGCATAATAAATCTGAACATGAAAAGTTAATAGCCACATTAGTGACAGCCTAACTATAGTGTGAGAAGAACATGGAGCCTGGATTTTCTGCTTCTATTTCATTCTTTTTGTGATGCTCAGTTCTCCCTAGAATGCCCTCCCCACTGCCTCCGTATGCATAGCCTGAAACCTGTAAAGGAATAGAAACCCAAGTTAAAATAGGCCTGTTAATAATTCCTTTCTCCTCCCACAAGAATTTATCTGGATCCAAGTAAATATTTTCATAAAAGATATGACTTGGGGGTCAACCTTAAAGAGTTAAATGTGTAATTTGAACCTAATATATTTACCTAAATATTTTGCATTTGGGGGTATTCACCTTGATTTGTTCTGATCAGAGTCATTAACCTCCATTAGGATAGTCTTTCTGCTCTCAGATTAAGTATCACAGCTCTGTCGTATAGGACAATACAGAACTCACCACAGTTCTTTCACAGCAGAGCCCGGGACAGTTGGGGTGCACCACACCTCTGTAGTTGTAACTAGGTACAGTGACCCTGCTTGATCCACGGGGGGACCATCTCCTCTTCTCATTATTTCCAGGTATATATGGGCATTTTGCAGTGGCCAGTGGACAGCCATTGCTTTAATTCACCTTCAGAAATAACTGTGCTCATCAGTGGTACCAGATTTAGCTCAAAATGAGAAGCCAGTGACACAGATCTCTTACATCTCCTCCCTTCTTTGTTTCTAGCTCCACGTCTTTGACTTCCAATGGTTTCTCCCAACCTTTTCCATCTTCCCTTATTCTAGGGTATCCAATTCTGTCTTTTCCCTCGACAGAATAAAAGAACCATCTGAAAACTGTCTCTCGTATAAGATATTAAGTAGCCTGACACGCAAAAAAGGATGAGACTAGAGCATAAAATGGATCAGAGAAGTAAAAACCTAAATAAATATAAATGTTATGATAATATTAAAAATTATTGCTGTCATCTGCCAAGTAAGTTACCATGTGTCAAACTGTGGGCTAAACTTTATGTACATTATTTTCATTTAATCTTTCCAATAGAGATACTACTGTCTTGATTTTACAGGCAACTGAGGCTTCACACATGTTAAACATCTTGCTTCGGGTCACATAACTAGAAAGTACAGAGTGAGTATGTGAATCTGCATCCACTTTTTCCCAAAGCCAACACAGAGTTGAAAGGGTCATTCAAGGAAAACGGATCATTTTCCACAAAATGTAGTCATCGTTCATTCAGAATTCTTGGAGGGTAATTAAGCAAACTCTGAATAGTTCCAAGTTCCTGCCTTCCAAGGCATCTCTTCCATTATTAATACTAAGAGGAAGAATAGCTACTATTTATGTAATGCTTGCAGTGTGCCAGACACATTCGTAACCTAGAACACGATCAGTGATTATAACTGTGGGTTCTAAAGTCAGACTGCCAGGCTTTGAATCCTTATTACACCCTTGTGCGATCATGAGCCTCTGTGCTTTGCTTAACACCTCAGATTTCTCATTTGTAAAGTGGGGAACAACAATATTCCCATTAATATACTGTTATCATTAGAAATAGATGAGATAATACAAATATAACTCTTGGGACTGTGACCGCAACTGGGATGCATTCAGTAAAGATTAACTAGATTGTAGGTAGTTCTTTATTTTTTTTATTGAAAAATTTTTTCATGTTTATTTATTTTTTAGAGAGAGAGAGAGTGCACACATCTAGGGAAGGGCCAGAAGAAGGGAAGGAGACACAGAATCTGAAGCAGGCTCCAGGCTCTGAGCTGTCAGCACAGAGCCCAACACGGGGCTCGAACCCGCGAACCGTGAGATCATGACCTGAGCCCAAGTCAGATGCTCAACCAATTGAGCCACCCAGGTGCCCCAGTAGGTAGTTTTATTGTTGTTGCACGCAAGGCAATGTGCTGAGCAACTTACCTACATTATTGCACCGGATCTTCTTAGGAACTCTGAGTTATGCACTATGGTTATCCTTACTTTACAATTAAGACAGATGAGGCCCAGCGGGGTTATGTAATTTTCCTAAAGATACAGAGCAAGTAGTGGCAGAGCCAGGATCCTATCCCAGACATTATATCTCCAAAGCCTGCCTTGTTGGCAGCCGGTACCCCGACTATTGTTGGACAACACTATTGGTTAGACAGCGTGTCTCTATCTGAAGCCAAACTGTGTCGATGAAATGTAACCCCTCGGTCTTAGTTTCTGTTATTGATAGTTTATACACATCACCGAACCATGAGAATTTTCTTTCTCCTTCCTCCCATCTAATGCTTCACCTCCCTGCTCATCCACCCCACCCCAATAAGCCTGTTTCACTAACTTCTCGACACAAGTAATTTGTTAAAGATATTCTAGGGAATATGTACAAAAAATGTATTCAATCCAAATCAAGAAAGCAATGTTCATAATGTATTTGACCAACACCATCTTAAATTTAACAAATGCAGATTTAAGGATCAATGGTTTTCTTATGATGGAAAATAATGATGGAAGCAATCCATTGAAGCTGAGTTTCTCAGCCAGTTCTCTGAGAGGAGTCAGTTCTGTGTCCTTCTTTGCCAGCAGGAGAGGGGCATACGTGTCCACATTTACTCTGCCCCAGTGGGGATAGGGGTTCTGGCTTGGCAGCCCATATTACCATATACCCACAATGCACTGGGACTGCATTTCAGTAATCAGCAACTTTAGAAAAGTTATATGCCTGTTGCAAATTTGTATCATAGCAACGTGCACATTTTTAATAAATAAATGGTTCTCCAAATAACTTTATTCACTGAGGAGAAATTTCAGGTTCTTGTCTCTCAGTCTGAACAGCACTTGATGTTCTGTTCTTCCTGTGTTGAATCTAAAAACCACACAAACTTTCTTCTCCCTCTGTAAATTATTATCACAAGTGGAAAATACTTTGGTTTTCAGGGGATGGTAAAACATTGTTTTTCAAAATTCTCCAGAGTTATTAAAGAAACAATGTCAAGGATGAGAGTTTGATTTAAAAGGTTGAATCTCTATCAGATATCATTTTTGTATGTACTGCTAGAAAACTGACTTGGCAAAGGAGATGTTCTGATTTCATTTCCAGTCAACTCATGTCTTGAGTTTTCCTCTGAAGAATCTTGCAGTTTAGGGGGAAGTGGAGGATAGTGGAATGGAGTAACAGAAAAAAAATGTTACAATATAGAAAATTAAATAATTTTTTACATACATAATTATGTGAGGAATTATGTAGCTGAGCCAAGGAAATCGGGCTAGGTTCCAAGGAATCTCTATTGAAATGTCAAATATCTTTATTTTCACTCACACCTCATTACTATCCCACTCTGTCCTCTATGGTTTATGGTGAGTGACCAAACACAGGCCAGAGACTGCTCCTGTATAAATGTCTCTATCCATCGGAAAAATACCCATCCAGCTCCCATAAACAAGAACTTCATCATTTAGGAAGATCAGGCCATCCCTTCCTGTATGGCTCTAGGCGTTGGCTAGAGCATTTCAACATTTTTTTAAAAATAATTTTTTAAAAATAAGAGAGTGACCAGGGGAGAGGCAGAGAGTGAGGGAGATATAGAATCCAAAGCAGGCTCCAGGCACAGAGCTGGATGTGGGGCTCGAACTCATGAACTGTGAGATCATGACCTGAGCCGAAATCAGATGCTTAACCAACCGAGCCACCCACCCTGAGCGTTTCAACATTCGGGAATGCTCTCTCATCTGGAAGCCTTCTGTGGCTTCCTTTACCTGTTCCACCAGAAGTTAGGTACTCTCTCTTCTGATTTATGTAACATTTTGTGTATCATCCTGACATAATCTACACTTATTTTGTCGGCATGTTCATTTACTTTCTGGAGTGTGAACTTCTCAAGACAGATGCTATCTTTAAAATTTCTTTGTTTTTAATCCAAATTGTTTAGTAAATTTTTTCGAGAAATGTTTGTTGGATGGTTGGATGATTGGCTGGATGAATTAAATGATAAGACTTAATAGTAGAAATCTTGGCATCACTACCTTTAAGATTCACAGATTAAACACGCATTGATTTAGGAGATGATTAATTTGAGTGAAAAGAGTAACTAATTTGGAAACAGTGAGACTTGGGTTTAAATACCTATGACAGAACCGACTTGCTATTTGGTCGTGCTCTGAATGCCTAATTTCTTAGACAATGGACTAAAATCAATCTTAATAAAGTCTACCACAAAGGATTTTTATAAAAATTAAATAAGATTATGTATGTAAGGTGTCTGGTCAATTGTAAATATTCAATAAACAGTAACTATCGTTATTTCTATACCTAAGAACCTCTATACATTTTAAAACCTATTTTTGGTCTTAAATAAAAAGTATTGAAGACCTCCCAGCACACACAAATGCATGCATAGGCATTTCTTCCTTAACACTAATGTTTAAACCAATAGATGATTTATCACACACACACAACACACATACACACACACACAATCCTGAGTACAAAATATCTGTTGTTCTCTGAAAATACATTTGGTTTAGGAACTCTTGCTTGTGTGTAAAAGGCATACAAAATAATGACAATGATAATGATAATAATATTAGCAATATTTATATTGTGGTTATTACGTGGCAGGTACTGTTTTAAACATTTCACATATATTAGGTTTGTTCATGGACATAAGAACACTATGATGTATATGTACTATTAGTTTCTCTATTTAACAAATGGGGAAACTTAAGCATGGGGTAATTAGATAGCTGACCCTAGCTCATACAGTTTGTGAATAGCATAAGCTGGGCAAGTTGACTAAGGTAGCAGTGACATCTGGCTGTCACCAGCAGTGACAACTGACTGGGTGGCTCAGTCAGTTAAGCAGTCTCCAGCTTTGGCTCAGGTCATGATCTCGTGGTTTGTGAGTTCAAGCCCCACATCGGGCTCCCTGCTGTCAGCAGGGAGCCTGCTTCAGATACTCTCTGCCCCTCCCATGCTCATGTTCTTGCTTTCTTTCAAAATAAATAAACTTTAAAAAAAGGAATGTTCTTTTAAAAAAATGTAGCAATGACATGAAGTTACCTCATTATGAAATCAGTGGCTGGACAGGAGCTATGCAATATTTGCACGACAGAATACACCCAACCTTATCAAGCTAAACATAATGGAAAGGAAGAATGACTTATAAAAACATGGTCTTAAACGCTGGTCTGAGATATGCATAGTTGGAACAGAGGCTCAGATTCCCCCCCCCCCCAAGTGAAGCATGTCCTTTTATTGTTTGCTGTCCACTAGCATCTGAAGTCTCAAGACTCTCAGGCATGGTGAGTAGCAGGCAGGGATACTCACTGTAAGTGCCCAGATGCCATTGGATTTGGAACTTGCAATATGTTGTGTGTGCTTTGTCCCTGAAGTGGAATGCAGTGATATTTGGGGCATGTAAACTCTCTAGAAGGGGCCTCAGCTATGTGATTACATAAACTGGTATCTATAGAAGATTTATACCAAAGTGGAAAAATTCCTTTTGGGAAAAAGCCTAGTAACAGTGGTGACACTATTCCTATGTTATTTTTAATACCAATGATTATAAAAGAAGGCCACTAAAGGATGTCAGAACTGGTAGCTTTTTCAGACAGTGGTTTAGGGTACACAAGAATCACCAAGTCAGGGTGCGTGGGTGGCTCAGTCAGTTAAGCATCGACTTTGGCTCAGGTCATGATCCCATGGCTCCTGACTTTGAGCCCATGTGGGGCTCTGTGCTGGTAGCTCAGAGCCTGGAGCCTGCTTCAGATTCTTTGTCTCCCTCTCTGCCCCTACCCTGCTCACACTCTGTCTTGCGCTCCTTCAAAAAATAAACACTAAAAAAAAGAATCACCGTGTCAGTTGGAAACAGGTAGGACATGACCTTCAAACATCCTGATTCTCTCTTAGGTAGAGCCCAAGAATTTGCATAATGAGCTTTCCTGGTGATTCTGATGGGGGTGGTCTATGTACCACACTTGGGCAACCACTGCTTGAGGGCATCTTTAGTTGTTTAATAGCTGAAACCGTTTGTTTTAAATGCTTCAAAACCTGTTTAAAATTACAGAAATTAGGGGCGCCTGGGTGGCGCAGTCGGTTAAGCGTCCGACTTCAGCCAGGTCACGATCTCGCGGTCCGTGAGTTCGAGCCCCGCGTCGGGCTCTGGGCTGATGGCTCAGAGCCTGGAGCCTGTTTCCGATTCTGTGTCTCCCTCTCTCTCTGCCCCTCCCCTGTTCATGCTCTGTTTCTCTCTGTCCCAAAAATAAATAAACGTTGAAAAAAAAAATTAAAAAAAAAATTACAGAAATTAGCTCTTGACACTTGTCATTACCCTAGATCCTAAGGTATGCAGGCATTGTTATACCCAAACTTGGAAGGCAGTTAGTCTCAGATACATCACAGATGATAAAATGATCCTTCATTAAGTGATAGAGATACGTTAGTCCTCAGAGCTTTCAGGATGCCATCAGGAAGGCAGATTGGCCCTGCAATTTTTTTCTACCGTATTTAAAAGTCCATTTCCTGTCACACATTTCACCTGCAGTGCTAGGACCCTTGTTCATAGACAGTGGAAACAGGTCAAGTGCCTTATGGAGAAGTCCTGGGGTTCCGTGATCTCTAACTGCTGCTAAAGAATTCACCAGGTCTAGCAGAGCCTCTTCTTGCTGCTGTGTAATCGATGGCCCTTTAACATCAATCTTATCGCTGTATTAAAGTGACTACAACACACTGAAGACTAAATAAAAGGAATGTGAGATTTGAATAGAACAGGTGTTGCCAAGAGCAGTGAAAGGGTTGATGGCTGGTCACAGATTTTTGCACTTTGGTCTGAACATCTTACATCACTTTACTGGAAAAGAATAGACAGCCAACAGTGAAGGGCTCTGAATCTGAAATGAGCTCAGAACCATCAGCACCATCATCATCATTATCATTGTGATCATAGTCAACATTATTATTCCTCAACAAATTTAATTAAAAGCTGTGACCTTCAGCCTGTCGTACAAATGATTTCTGGTTATCTATTCTTCAGCTGGATTGTAGGAAGTTTTGCTATTTTCTCTACAAAAGAGACTGATGAAACATTTTGCAGCATACAGTAGAAAGAATTCAGCATTGGAGTTCTTGATCTAATTATTGTCTCCAAAGCTTACTTACTGTTTATCTTGGGGTAGCTGCTTGACTTTATTCTTTTTTTTAATAGCCAATAAGTACCCCACATTTAAGTTTCCCTATTGTCTCATAACAGCTTTTATCATTTCTTTTAATGTTTATTTGTTTTTGAGAGAGAGACAGAGATAGAGACAGAGACAGAGACAGAGCATGGCGCAGAGGAGGGGCAGAGAGAGAGGGAGACACAGAATCCAAAGCAGGCTCCAGGCTCTGCGCTCTTAGTGAAGAGCCCAATGCAGGGCTCAAACTCAGGAACTGCAAGATGATGACCTGAGCTGAAGTCGGACGCTCAACTGATTGAGTCACCCAGACGCCCCACTGCTGGACTTTCCTGATCTTACTTATTTCACATTTGTAATATGGGGATAGTAATATTTTTGCCCTTGTAATCGTTACAAAGATAAAATTTAAAAAGCTGAAGCATGGGATTTAGCATACAGCCTGGCACCGAATATGGTTTAGTTACCTTCCCTTTATTAAAAAGCAACATGTTTTATTAAACACAAGGCACTGTACAGAAATGTGTATCATTGGAACGGTCCTTTTCTCATCTATTTCAACCCACTCATTTTTAAATTGGGAAAAGCAGGGTCAAAAATAAACTGTCCATACAATTGTCGACTAACCCAGGACGTTCTTGAGCTTGCAACGGGTTAATGGCTACACCATTAATAAATGAATGAATTATTTAGTGATCACCCTAGTGCAACTGGTATAAATTGCAAGTTTCTAATCAGCTTGCCCAAAGATAGCCAATGACTTGCCAATGGTCTTAAGAATTAATGTTAGCCATCTCTTTTGTTCTCAGTTCAGCATTCTTTCTGACTATGCCTGTCTCTCTGAATATCTTATCCTTGAATTATATGAATGATCCAATAGTATCTTAAAGAGTTATTGAAAGTATTCATAGCTTTCCAGAGACCAGGCTAAAGCCTATCTTTCCCCTCGGCCGCTGTGCTGCTTCCCTTACTCCTTCTCTCCTGAGAGCACACCCTCAGTTAAAAACAAAACAAAACAAAACAAAACAAAACCAAAAAAAACTTTCATAAGAATCTCATTTCAGGCTCTGCTTCTACAGGACCCAACCTAAAGATAGCAGGCTTGATTTTGGATAGCAATGGACAGAGTATTTGAGAAATAGAAAAGATAGTTGAAAACAAAGTATTGAGGGCCTTATTCTGCTTGTGTGCTCCTTCCACCTTTGATGATAAAAGTGGAGGCCTCTTTGGATCAAAAAGTAGGCAAGCCCCAAAATTATAAACAACCCTTTAATGGGAAGGGTACAAATTGCAGGTGAAAGTTTTCCAGGGAAGGTCAGGTAAACCCAAAGGGGGTTGATCTTTCTCCCTAAAAAGATATGTTAAAGTCCTACCTCCAGACCCCGAGAATGTGAGCTTATTTGGAAATAGGATCTTTGTAGATGTAATTAATTAAGATGAGGCCATACTTTACTGAAGGAGGTGTGTCCTAAGTCCAACATGACTGGTGTCCTAATAAAACATAAAAGAGACACAGTCCTGTAAGGAAGGTGATATGAAGACACACAAAGAGAACCCCAATGTTCAAATGAAGGCAGACACAGGGGTATGCATGCATCAGATTACCAGCCACCACCAGAAATTAGGAGAAGGCACAAAACCTTTCCTTCCTCTCAACCCCTAAGAGGAAACCAATCCTGCCAGCACCCTGATTTTGGCTTCCTAGCATCTAAAGCAGTATGAGAATGAATTTCTGTTGTTTTCAAGCCATCAAAAAGTGTATGGTAATTAATTCAGCAGCCCTAGAAAATTCATATACCTAAGTATACAATGGCAGTGAGTTAGCATAAACTGGGCTTTTCTTCATAAATCTGATGGAACCATGCCTGTACCAGCTATTGCTGGCAATTGTGCCCCCCTACCTCTCCCACTTCTTACCTAGAAGAAATCCAGAGAAAAGGAAATAGTGGCCCAAACAGGCCTCATTTGCTCTGATCCTATATAGCATTTTGCTCCCATCCAGTGTTGCATCTGAATCAATCACAGGCTTGCAGAGGCTGTGTTTATGTAGTCCTGCCCATTCTAACTCAATCCAGCCCACCTGAAATGCTCTGACACTCTTGAAAATAATTCTGATTAATGAATAAAACATGATCAACTGATAATTAGCTTTTGAAGGTGAACTCTTTAACAGGAGGGTAATTTGGTAATGTTCTAATTGTTTTTCCCCAACATTAGACCTTAGCTGACATTTGGTTTTAGCTTCAGCGTAACAATTCCCTGTTTAGAAAGACCATGAGCAATTTCCTAGGACTTGGCCAGAAATTATTCTCAATGTCTGGAGTACACGCTTCAAAAAATGTGAAGTTGTATGTTAGTTAAGATTCCAAATCTAGTTTTCGCTTAGGCTCATGACTTGGAATCCTCAGCAGAAACATGATCAGCCATGTTTTTTGTTGTTTTGCTTTGTTTTCGGTTTTTTTACTTTATTTTATTTTTTATTTCTAAGCAAAACGACATGAAAGAGACCTTTGCTATTAGATGATCAGCACTTTAAAAATCATAGATGTTAATATTTATGTCATTTGAGTCAGGCAGAATTTAAGGATAGACATTTCGAATGCTGATCCTAAATGTGGGAAAGAATGGGGGTTATTTCAAAAGTTAGTAAAAATACTTCTGTATGAGTTTTTTTTTTCAAATTAACAATCTGGCACTTTACATGTGTATGGTGCTAAAAAAAAAAAAAAAAAGAACCAAAATGTATTCAGCAAAGGTATGTTCAGAAAAATTATTATTTCTGAATTTTTTTCATATTTTACTTGAAGAAAGAATCACGAAGATAAGGATGTGTTTCCATATGAACTATGCTTGGTGTTTCTTCCTGAAATCTGGTGTCTGCTGTAAACTGAAGCCAAAGTCTCCTTTAGAGAAATGAGAAGAAAATGGCAGAATCCTTTCCTTGAATGTGGTCACCTGCTGGCTGCCCGAATCAGATCTTTCCTGGGTGTCAACTCTAGAAAATCCCACATACTCCCATCATATTCCAGTGAAGGGAGGCTTTACTGAAATTGATGCCTGCAAAACATTCATCCTTTTGAAGCTGCGTATCTAAAATGAGACTCAAAAGCATTACAAGATGAAGCCAGCAATGACAAATTGACGGAGAGGGTAAAGGGTTGAAGAGAACCCTGAAAACTAGCTGGCAAAAAAGTAGGTGGTGGCTGAGAATCAAAAGGCCACGCTGGAGTTTGCAAACCAAATGATCACAGTGGCCTGGCAGGAAACAATTGCTATGATCTCTGAGTGTACATCATAATAAATTGCAAAACTCTGCTTTGTCCAAAGGGGGCAGTCACAGTTCAATTGCAGCTAATAGTTGCCTAATGGGAATGCAGTACTAGGGCTCTCAGATTTTTCTGATTTGTCAAGAAAATCAGAATCTCCACTTAAAAAAATGCTTTCGGGGGGGACGCTTGGGAACTAATTACAATTTGTTTAAAAAAAACCCACAATACTGTTCATGCAAAAAACTTTTTCAGCCCTATGGAAACATGGCTGTTATCTTGTAACCTCGTCTCTGCACTGGAATTTTACTTTTCAGCAAGGACCAACCACAGGTTTCAATGTTAGAAGTCAAGTGATTGTTCTGCCTTACCCTTAATTGAAATGCACCAAGTCGTCAGTTTAAAGATGAGACCTCTTGGGGGCGCCTGGGTGGCTCAGTCGGCAAAGCACCTGACTTCGGCTCAGGTCATGATCTCACAGTTTGTGGATGCCGGCCCCGCCTGGGACACTGAGCTGACCGCCTGGAGCCTGTTTCGGATTCTGTGTCTCCCTCTCTCCCTGACCCTCACCTGCTGACGCTCTTTCGCACTCGCTCGCTCTGTCTGTCTCTGTCTCTCTCAGAAATAAACATTGGTGTGTCTGGGTGGCTCAGTGGGTTAAGCATCCGACTTGGGCTCTGTTCAGGTCATGATCTCGCGTTCATGAGTTCAAGCCCTGTGTAGGTCTCTGTGCTGACAGCATGGAGCCTGGAGCCTGCTTGGGATTCTTTGTCTCCTGTTCCCTCTGCCCCTCCCCTGTTCATGCTCTGTCTCTTTCTCTGTCTCAAAAATATACATTAAAAGGATGAGAATTCTTGTCTTCCTTTTTTTTTTTTTTACATTTATTTATTTTTGCGAGAAAGAGCGGGGGGAAGGACAGAGAGAGGGGGAGACACAGAATCAGAAGCAGGCTCCTGGCTCCCAGCTGTCAGCACAGAGCCCGACGCAGGGCTGACGCGGGGCTGACGCGGGGCTCCAACCCACGAACTGTGAGATCATGACCTGAGCCGACGTTGGTCGCTTAACCGACTGAGCCACCCAAGCACCCTGAGAATGCTTGTCTTTCCAACAAGGGAGAAAGAAGGGACGATGGAACAGCCATCATTCAGAGATGGACAAAAAATAAATATTTTACTCTTTGTCCCCCCTTCAAACAACACATTTCTTTTGAGAAACAGTCACGAGACACATGTTCTGTGAGCTAAAGTTTTAGCTGACACTTGGAACAACCATATTATGGAGCTTTTTTTGTACTTCTCTGAATGCTAAGACATTGCAAACAAGTAGACTAGAACATATGGAACACACGCTTCATTTGTTTTAATATAATATCTCTCTTCCAAAGAACCTTAAAACTTAAACTAAGAAGGAAGGATGTTTCCTAAATGGATATATTACCTATGGATTTTTTTGTGAATGACAGGAAAATTAGCAACCATCTTTATTTTATGAACTAAGTGAAGACTAAGGACTTAAACGTGCTAATTTCCTGAAACCACGTATAATGTTTTGTACCTGGACAATTTCGATATTGTCGAGGCGAGAGGGATTAATGGCTGAGGACATTTCTAGAGCTGCTGAAGGAACCAGGGAGCTTCCATCACATAAAAATACCTCTAGTTTCTTTCCTTTATTACAACTGAAAAGTTTTAAAGACTTCCTGAAAACAAAATAAAGATCAATTTGTTCACAGCTGAAAGTGTAACCTATAGGACCAGAGACAGGATAAAATGTTCTATATCTTACATTGGTGAGTCAATAAAATAGATAACAGCTTCATTTCAAATAGGGGAAATTATTAGCACATGGGGAGATTTTGTTACATGACTTAAAACAGAAGAATGGCATGATACAAATTATGTGAATGACCTGATTATCAATATTTTAGATTTAAACTTTACTGGCATACAAGGGGCAGTTCTTTGGGTCTTCAATGAAAATGAATAAAAACAGCAACACAAATAATCATAATTCAAGTATCAGAATGCAACACACACACACACACACACACACACACACACACATTTCATCTCAATGGTCCAAGTCTACCTGGGGACATCTAGAACCTCCAATTAAAGGTTATTCAGCACAATTTGGCAAGATGAAAAGAGCAAAGTCATTTACCAAACATATGGGCTATAAGGTGGCATGAATTTGCATCCTGAGCAATTTGCTTTCTGCTGCTCAAGATCCCTAATATGCAGATGAACAAGGAACATGCTAGTTGTATGCCAGTGTGGCATCATTTTAGCTGACCGATGAATCAGCCATATCTGTGTGACTATAGGCAAGGCAATTTCTTTGATTCCAAGTTTCTTTTTTTCTCTTTTTCTTTCTTTCTTCTTTCTTTCTTTCTTTCTTTCTTTCTTTCTTTCTTTCTTTTTCTTTCTTTTCCTTCCTTTCTTTCTTCCTTCCTTCCTTTTCTTTCTCTTTTGTAAAATCAAGAAAGCTACATATACTGCACCTCTTTCAAATATGGTGTATTATTGTCTTTGGATAAAACTTTGTCAAATCTTTTGCCAAGTGGTTGATATTGGACAAAGTCCTGCTTATATTTTCTGAACTATGAGGATAAAGAGTGAAAAAAAGAATCACATAATTTTGTTCCCTTGAGTAGTTTTGTTGCAGGGTTACAAAAATGTAGGGCACACCATAGCCTATTTTTAAAATTTCAAAATGTGATTCAATGTTTTTGAATGTTAATGCCAAAGTTTCCTATCAGAAATCTGGTTGTCAAAAACAAATACTGCCTTCAATTTGTGGTCACTAAATGCATGTGGATTAGCTATTTTTAGGTTTTGAGACTAAGGCTCAAATTGGCTGTGAGTAAATAGGCAAAGTCATCACTCAATTTATTTGATTGAGTCTATTTAAAGTTCTATTATTAAGAATAACCATTAAAAATAGCCAACCCCCCAGGTTTTACGAGAGTTGAATATCTCATCATCCATTAGCTAATACTAAATTTTTCTTTGACCACTTTTAGGAGGCAATTTAAAATTAATTGTAAAGTTCCAGTAAATTAAATATTACTAGCAGAAATGAATGACTACAATTAAGTAAGGAAACCTTAGTTGAATTGACAAAAGATTTTGAATGATAAAAGGAAAAAAATATGACCAACAAATTTCCCAGTAAAAACAATGTTCTTAGCATAGAGTTCCATGTGTGTATAAGACTAGATGTCTTAAAAATCTATTTTAAGTTTTGGGTTTTTTTATTTTCAGGACAAGATTGAGGATCTAACATAGCTACAAATGACCTTGGTTTGGCATCAGATCAATTCCCCTGAATATATGTAGGAATATGAACACTGTAAGTATTAGATGCATTTTAAAACAACTTTATTGAAGTTTATAGGAATTAGGCTTAAATTTTGGAACCAATTTTGAGAATCAAATGACTTATGTTTACTAAATTCAGATTTTTGTTTAGTGTATCTTTGTAATCACATTGTTACTCCTATTTTTTTTTCAGAAGGGAATCATCAAAATATCAAGTGAGTTGACCCAGTTTCCTAATAGATAATTTGTGTTGAAGCCAGAGAGCATGTCCATTGTTTTGTGATGATCGATCTTATGCCTAGATCCCTTAGCCACAAGCCTTTTCCTCAATTTCCAATACTTCCACATACTTTTTCCATAATCCCTTTAAAAAACAGATGTTATCCCAGGAAATTCTTTTTGACTATTTCAAGAAAGCTAAAATTTCCATAATCTCAAGAACTTTATTTTCTGTATCTAATAATATAAGCTGACTGTCATAATAGATGCAAAACACTTAGTGGAGGGTCTTTACCCAACATTAGCCTTGCTTAGTCCTGGTGTCCAATGCTGAAATTATACAATTAATATATTTTAAATTCAGTTGACAAGTATCCAATAAAACCCATATTTTTATTTTTTAGTTAATAAAATTCCATACACTTTTACCATGGTTTAAAAACTCCATAACTATGTTTCTCAATGGATTTATGTCTCACTAGATTTAGATAATCAAAAAGCCAAATGACTTTAACAAATTTTGTTTCCTGAAAAAATATAATCTAGGTCCCCAATATAGGATTCTCTCTTTGATAATTTTCTTTAGTCCTATTTTACCATGTGTTGCATACTACCTGGATTTAAAGATCTGATAGTTTCAAATTCTATATTGAATGTCAGAAGCTTGTATTAAATGTTACAATTGCATTACCCAACTCAAACTGCTAGCATAAAAACGTTACTAGAGAGCATAGTACTTTAATATTATACCTACTTGACAAACTCTCCAATGCCTTAAATTTATTAAGATTCTCAAATGTGAAGTTAGAGTTTCTCGTCTTAAAATAACAACCAACCTGATCATTGGAGGGGAAAAAAAAGGTAATACCATGATTTTGAAAAAGGATGCATTCTCTATCACTTCATGTACACACACACACACACACACACACACAATTAACCTTAGAAGTGGTCACTGTTCAAGTACTTATTTTTAGTTACACTTTTTTGCTTACAAACCATTTTAGATCTTCTCTTTGGAAATTGCTTTTAGAGTTGACTCGTCAGTCATAAAAAGAACATGAACCCATTCTCAGTGCTCTTTGTAAATTTGAGCAAACTCCAAGATACCCCACTTGATCATGCATATTAATCATCAGGTTTGGCCTGGAATGCATTTTGGCAGTTTGTAGAGTCAACTTGAACATCTAAGAAAGATGGCTTTCTGTCACCGAAAAGAGTAAAAAGATGATCAGATTGAAGGTAGTTCTTGGTTCTTTCACACCTGAGCAAGCCAAGGAATTTTTCAAACTCTGTGACCTTTTGTAACTTGCATGGACTTCTAAAAAGTAGCACATAGAAGAGTTTTCCAGTGCAGAACTGGCCTTTCATCACCATTCATAATTCTGGAAAGCTATAAAGCCATTCCTGGAAGTAATGATCCTTTAGGCCACCTAAGAATGATGTATCAACATATCAACATATCTTTCTCTGGAAGCCCTGATGCTACTCTCAGAACCAGTGAGTAGACAATGAAGACTTGCCATATAAATGATCCATTTCACTTCCTGGTAATAGCCTTTGTCATTGTTATAAAGCATGCCATAGAAAGACCAGAAGAGATGCTCTAGAAATAAATCTACACTTCTGGTGAAAACCAACAGAAATCAACATGTAAGACATTCACTGTCAGGACCCAGTTCAAATAATTCTTGCTGTAACCGTGTCGAGAGCATCACTGATATCCTTTGACTGTGGCAGAAGTGGTCTTACTAAGGTGTCCATTAGCTAAGACACATGCAAACACAGGAAAGAATTAGTGATGGAGACCATTACTGCTGAAGAGAGAAAGCACAACAAAAGGCATAAGGATGACGCATTTAAATATCTGTTGCTCCCTTCCACACGTGCACTGCCAACTTTCTATTGCTTTTATTGGGGTTTGTCTTGTTCAAATTTTATTATGCTCTAGATTGAGAAAATAGATGCAGTACATCCTTTATGGCTTTGTTATATGTCCAGTGTGAATCAGAAACTCCTCTGATAATTGTTGAAATCTACATTCTGATTGATTAGATTAATGACCTATAGCGTGGTATATTCAGGATGGAGAGGAATACAGAACACATTTCTGGACACATGCAAATATGTGAGTAGCTGAATGGGTCACTACAAGAAAGCAATTTTATTTTCGAAAGGATGAGAGAGGTGGTTTTTTAATGCCAAAATAGAAAACCAGCTCAGCCATATTACTGATGAAGAAATTAAGGGCAAAGCATTAGTCAACTATCTAATTATTATCCTGCTGATCAGAGACAAAGTCTACAATAGACTGACTTCTTCCAGCTCATTGTTTTCCCTACCAGTTTATGATGCTTTCCTGTATACAAAGAGCTATTCACATAATGCTATCCATGAGAATGCACAGGAAGGTAGTGCTCTATATTAATTCATATTTGAAGGAAGAGGTCTCTACACCACTTGAATCATTTAGCTCTGTGATCTGATTTCTTCAAGAAAGTCGAAAATTAAATGGGTGTGGGGGCAAAGATACTAAGTTACAATTTAATTATAAGTGGAATTTAATGCCATGTGTACTATGTATTGGTTCTGTGCCTTAGAAACTTATATGGGTACACAAAACTTTAACTTTGGATAAACTTTGAATAATCCTATTTTAAGAAACTTTGTTGTCTTTCAGTTTTTTGTTTTATGATTTCCTGCTCTTTTAACTTCCAAATGAGCGTGAACGCTCTCTTGGTTAAATAGTTCTTTGGCAGCAAAATATGTAGCACCTTTCAAGAAACCAAATTAGATCTCTGATGATAACAGCAGTGAATTATCGCAGTGGATGAAGGGAGGCCTAATGGTACCTAAAGACTGCAGTCTTTACAGATGAGGCAGTGATGCCAAAAGCCAACCATGTTTGCTCACGTGAATAGAACCCTTCAAAGATTAAGACCGGTGACAGGAACAATTTGTTATGTGTAATCACCTGGTTTCTCAAAAGAGAAATACAGTACCTCCCCAACGACTGTTTCCCATTTGTCTGGATGATCTGGATGAGGTGTGGCAATGCTTTGTCCAGAGGCATTTGGTTCTCGCAATGCATTTATATCTGTTTCAAATGAAATTGGAGATGCTTCCTCTATCACTTCCTCGCCACGGGTGTGATGCATGGGAAGGGATATATAACCATAAAGTCAGACCACCCCTGGGGATTTTCAGAGCACCAATGCTGACCAGTCTGAATTATTGATCTTTATTCATGAAAAAGGTTCCCTACGGGAAAGGATATAGCTTTATAGCAGTCTGAACTGTAAAAGATGTTGATCTGGTGTTGATAAATATGTGGAGTGGGGGGAAACAATTCACAGAAAATCCACTGTAAGTTCTATAGTTAGGCTTCATCCTTTATTAGGTAGTGAGTAAAAGACAACTGATGATTACAACTCCAATTTAAGAGACCATTTAAACAAAAATGGTTCCATAGCGAAGTGAGGCAGAAGGGAGTTAGGTATTTCTGAGTTTTCTCATATGGCTGATGGAGAAAATATGGCTGATTTGTTTGCTCCCAGCAAATCATTAAAGTTAGTAACACCTTGTGATCCAGGACTCTTTGCATCCCACAGGCCCTGACTTCTAGTGGACTGGCTTGTTCACTTTGGTGAAAATGGGGAAAGAATAGCAAAAGCACAGAGTAGTGAGATTGCATCAGTTAACATCAGGTTCTCCAATAGAAAGAGGTTTTCTCAGGGGTAAAGGTTGTTGGATAAGGATTCAGGCTAACTTATAGCGAAAGATAAAAATATTTGACAAAGCAGAAAAAGGCAACTTAAGTTCAAATCGGTCAGAAGCTGGTCACACGAGATATAGACAGAGCCCCAAACAACAAACTCATGAGCAACTTTCCATCTGACTGAACTAGTAGGGTCTGTGAGTGAAAAAAGGAAACACTTGCTAAAACCAGATTGTAGAGGTATTGGTAAATGTAAAATCACCAGATACTCTCAAAAAACAAATTTTAATACTAACCAACATGTTTAACCAGACGTGTGTGGTTTGAAATTCTTTTTACCAAGGACTAATGAAAGACTTTTTTGTCTTGTCTGCCTGCCCTCCTCCCTTTTTTTCCCTTCCTTCCTTCCTTCCTTCTATCCTTATTTTTTTTTTTTTGTTTAACAAAAGATATATAAAGCCAACTGCTTTAAAGATACGTTTATATGACAAATGTCTATAGCTAGATAGATGGTGGAGAAGAACTCCAAAGACCACGTTCAATGTTGAGCACCAAGCACGCTATGGGTGTTTCTTAAATATAAAATGACAAATGCTAAATACCTATCTCTCAAATGGTTTCATCTTGAATCTTTATACCTCTCAAAAAGTTACTACAGTTTAGATAAGAGCAGTTTTAGGAAGGCCATATCCAGCCCTTCCCTATATTTTAAATAGTCTTTACAAAACCTTTTCAAAAATATTTTTTTTCTCTAAACCTAAATCATGTAGGGTTGATTTGTACATGTTTTATCATTGTTCTAAGTTTGAGTATCCTTGTTGTTATTAATGCAACAGACTGGCTGCATCAAACCCCATCATAGTGATAGGTATATGTTAGCTTTCTATGGGAAAAAGCAAATAGCCTTTATCACAAATTAAAGGCACAGCTATTTTTATGCCATTCGTTACCAACTTAATGATAACATGTAACATGGGATGGTTATATAATTATTTTATATAGATTTTCTTTTTATAAGTTATTCTCTTAATCTTTCTAACATATATACAATATACATATATTTATATATACCCCTGATAAATCTTGTTTTAAAGGTAAAACATCAACTCCTTTCAGCCTTACGGTGAACACAGAAGGCTGCCAGATTTCACAACTCCACTAGAGAAATGATGGTCAAGTGCGTCCTACTAGATTTTTTTTCAACACTATATCCTTGGTCTGCAATCAACTCAGATTCATTTTTCTTGTTTTACTAACACTTAAATATATATTAATTGTTTATATCATGTCAGTAGGAAATCTAAAAAACAAGAAAAAGCCCACAACAATAGCTAACATCTATCATCATATTCAAAGCAGAAACCTTTGCCTAAGACACAGCCTTACTGGTATGATATAAAGGGGATATATTGCAGAGATGCAATATTCTCTGTGTTTTTTTGTTTTTGTTTCTTGTTTTGGATATACACTAACATGAAAAACCTTTACTTTGCATTATCATCTTAGGTCGTGACCGTTCCTTATCCATGAAACAAAACACTTGTACTGATTTCTTTCGAAACACCCATGATGCACGGGTTTACCTGTTTTCAGATATAGTTGCATTACAAAGCCTTCCCGATTCCCAGCAATACTGCCTCAGGGTGGGAAAATGAGTACTTTGTAAGAAACTACCTTTATAAATGTCTCCCCTATCTCGATGCTTAGCCCTGCTCTCTTGTCCTCAACTTAAAGTCTTACAAGCTGGACAGGAGGGGGAGAATGTGGACCAGGAAGACCTCCACAAACCCTCTGGTGTTTGTTTATCGTTTGACTGTTTACTGGCATGAAATAGTTGTTCATTCTACCTTTTGCGACTCTTTAAAACCTAGTGGCATAGATTGAGACACAGCACTATTGTTTTACAAGACATCTACTGTATCTACTTTTGTTGGGATAAATACCCAGTAATTGCTGTCATAGCAAGAGGACCAGCACGGGTACTACTATTCACAGTGTTGCTTTTGTGTGTGTGTGTGTGTTTTTTTATGTTTTTTTGTTTTCTTTTGTTTTTCTTCTTTTCATATTATCTTAATCTACAGAGTAAATTATTATATATATACACTGGAACCAGTTAATGCCCTTACAATGTATAGTTGTTTCATAAAGCAGGAAAGACAATGCAGAGGGAAATAGGTGCCCAAAAGCACAGTCACAAAGGCTTCAGAAATTCTAGATACCACTACAAGTCAATGCTGGAGATCACTTCTAAAACAATCAATGTTCAAGAGGAATGCTTTAATTTGGAGAAAATACCACCCCTCCCCTCCCCCCCAAACCTCCCTCCTTTTTTTTTTTTTTAATTTTTTAAAATAATCTTTTCAATTCACTATCAAAAGTCCTGGCTCTTCGGATATACTTTAAACTATAAATAAACACTGCATAGTTCTCTTTTGTTTTGTTTGTTTTGTCTTTTGAAAAATTATTGCAGTACAAGTACTCCCATTTGGAATTCAGTAAGGAGCAAACAGCACAGGAGTGTGGGCGGTCCGAATAGGTCCAGGAGCTGGCCGCAGGAGTGCTGGAGGGAGCGCCGAGGTCTGGAACAGTGTTGCCGCTGGGGCAGTTCGGAGACTGAAGGGGGCGTTCACTGCCACGGCAGCAGCGGCCGCTGCAGCTGCTAGTGGGTTTGGTAGAATTCGCGGAGCCAATGGCTTTGAAGGTTCTTTTGAAAATACTAATTTTACCTGCAAGGGAGAGAAGAAGAAGAAAAAAAAAAAAGAGGGCAGAAGGACAAGAGTTTGGGCATCTACACTCAGAATCCAAAATGATGGGCAGCTTTTAAAATGTAGCAGTTGGGGCGCCTGGGCGGCTCTTTCCTTTAAACATCCGACTCTTGGTTTCAGTTCAGGTCATGATCGTCTCAGGTTGCTCCAGGCCCTGCATCGGGCTCTGCACTGAGGGCGTGAAGCCTGTTTGGGATTCTCTCTCTCCCTCTCTCTCTCTCTTTGCTCCTCCCCTGCTTGCTCTCTCTGCCTCTCTAAATAAATAAGTAAATAAATAAAGCGGTAAACAAGTACAAAGATGAAATCACACTTGTGAATGATCAATAAAAATAATGGGAAGTGTAAACAAACGTCTTTTCTTTGATAGAGCTGGAAGATCACTGAAGATGGCCAATCTAGGATGCTGAAAAATCCCCCAGAAAAGTACTCAGCAACCTTACTTTATTTTTCTCAATAAAGTAGGAAAGTATTCATGTTGAGAAAAAAATAGGGAGTTTTTTACTCTTTACACACACACATTAACTGTCATGGGAAGATATTTTTAAAGGGAGATTTATTAATGCTGTCAGCTACTAGGAGCATATCCTAGTGTACAAACTGAGTTGCACAGCAAGGTGTGAGGTAGTAATAAAGAGAAATAAAAATAACAAAATTCCACTTGCAACGAAGAAGAAAAGACCACTTACTTCCCCCTGAATCTGACATTCTGGCTTCCTCTCTGGGCACATGGTAACCACATGCTCTCAACTCTACTCTCCAAAACCAGTTCATTCTTTGGCTAGTAGCATTAGCAAGATGGCTGCTCTCACAGAAAGAATGTTCCCATTTATGGGAACAGTAACACAGAACTACCACTGAGGTTTTGCAGGGTAACGTTAATACAATTTGACTTCCCTGTTTACTTAACAACCGTTCACTTGATTGTTGAAACTTGTGTCTATGCTGGTCAGAAATAGCACTCAAAGTTATGACTAGTGGTGCTGAAACCTCAGCTCTGCATAGAATTCACAGCTTTTCAATGCAGCTAAAATTGCTTCTGTACAAAAGAGTAAAGTGACTTCATTTGCATAAAAATGGGTGATGCTACTAAATTAATTGGGTCAACTCCTACTGAGGTCTCATAATAGATGATTGCAGTTTTCCTTTAACTATATTTTCACAGGCCAGCAGCACACAATAGCACCAATTATTAATAAGATCTATTTTGAAGAAAACAGATTTCAAAGTGCATAATTCAGCACATACTATATAGATCAGTTGTTCTTAACTCTTCATTGAGCCCTGGGTATCCCTGAGAAATCTGTGGTCAATTTGACAAAGAAAAAAAAAAAAAGAAGAAGCACATGGTCATAAATATTAGCTTGAAATTATCAGGAGGTTTCACAGATTTCCCCTAAGTTCCTACAAAAATTCCAGGCCGGGAGATTAATACTAGTGTGTTCACTAATCTAAATGGCATATTTGGGGTAATGGGAAGGGGACATCTCCCAGAAAGTGTTTCCCCAGGCCTTAGATACTGTCCTTGGTTTGATAATTCAATAAAATAAGCCATGCCTTTCAGACTTTGTTAATTCAAAATCCAAAACTGTTGAGGGCATCATCAACACCAATGTTTTGTCCCTTGAAGAAATTTTTCACTGACCTTTCCTGAAATTATGAACTAACGGCAGGGCCAGATTTCATGTGATTTCATGTAATTACTTACCTGACTCCAACGATTGGCTTTATTCCCTTCCCCATGCTTCTGTCATTAACCAGAGCCCAACTCCAAAAGATAAAGGTGCTGGACCTTGGCCAAAAGTGGCAAACCACAGAAACAACTCATGAAACAAGTAATTCTATTGGTGGAGTAGGGTCTGGACTCTCTAATCAGCTGTTTGTCATTACTTAGGTACCTTCCATTTATTTCATACAGTAACTGACCAAAAAAAAAAAAAAATCAAGTTCAGCAGATTGTCGGACATTCAAGATCACTATCATTTGAGAAGCAACAAAGACACTCACCCCCAGTGGATGTGCTGCCTTCTGTAGTTTGTTGTAAGGACTGTATTTAGGTTTCGGGGGCTTCCCAGCAGCTCTGTCTTTGTGCCTTCTACTGCTAATGTGCTATTAAAAGCAATTAAAAATGACAGCTTTAAAAAAATCATCCCCAAATCCCCCTTATAAATACTGTTTTAACCTGAAGAAGGATAGTAGTTACTTCACAGAAGTTGCAGAAACACCAAAATAAAAAAGCATGCACTTTTGTCCTTGGATCCTGATGGCTTGAGGGTATATATTTTTATGCTACCCATTTTAGTATATTTTTAACGGATAGAAGGCTCTTCTTTTTCCCAGCCTTTCTCTATATCACTGCACAGATCTCCTTTTTTGAAAGTTTACAAAGGAAAGGAATGTCTAAAGGAATTTTATGTGCAAATAAACAAAGATGCCCAGGCAGGCATGAATTTATTTCCATACTAATATTTATCCTCACATTTGTACAGCCAAATGTCAATCCCCTAAATTCTAAAGATAAATAACTAAGGTGCATAAAATGAGTCCAATTTTGTACATATGCATATAAAACACAACACAATACGAGGGCCAGCCCTTCCACTGTACAGCTGATCTCTTTGGAAGGCTATTCACAGAAAAAGTGAATGCAATAGGATTAGTAATCTCTTTAGCAGGTCACTGCAGGGTTTAGAAATACAGTACAACACCATGTAATAAAGTACATAAAATAAAAGAACAGTATAAAATTAGTTGTAGCATGTAAATGTCTAAACAAGTAAAAAGGGAACATTGCAATTTGACCTTTAAAGAAAATCAACACTTTTGAGGGGGAAACCTGGTAGAGAAAAGATCTCATACCCCTTTTTCCTCCCACTCTTCAGATATAAGAATAGTACAAACTCACTTCAGACAATTTCTGAAAGGCCTTAGAAAACATTACATCTTAGTATTCCCCTGGCAACTGACATAAGCATTAATAAATAAGGGCAATGAATACAAGACAAGTGGATGGACAGATGGGTGGATGGATGGATGGATGGATGGGAGAGGAAAACAGGAAAGAAAGGGAATAAAGGAATCACACATATTCTGCCCATAAGGGTGTCCCCTATCTGTTTACATTTCTAGAATATGCGCTGTCTACCTGTTTAAGTTGTGTTTCCGAGTTGACGTGCACATCACAGATTTCACAGTGAAACGTTTTGTTTGCAGACCTGTGTTTCCCTTATTAACTGGTCCTTTGCCTTTCACGCCTGCCCTAGGAAAGGCTTTGATAGTCCCACTTCCGTTCCGGGCTTCTAGCATGGTTTTGTGCTTAGTACCTGCCAGAAATATTTAGAACAAAAGGAAGAAAAAATAGAAAAAATTCTTAGCTAGGAGATGCCTTTAAGAAACGACTCAATAACAAAATATGGTACCTAGTTTTAGAGCAGTTCCTCCAAGGGTTATGACTGAAATACGCTTAACTTAGAAGACAATGTTGTCTGACCACCTTACACAACATCACTTAATTACTCATGTTTTTATAGCATACCACATAACAAACCAGCACCATTAATACAGCACCTGCACGGGAGAGTCCTGAGATGAAACTAAATGGGTGTGACTTTGTTTCATTTCCTCTTGATGCTAATAAGACATAAATGATAGCTGATGAGCAAGAGTGATTTAGTTGCTAAAGGTATAGTTGGAGGTGATTTGTAACAAATGTAATCAGTTTAAGCATGGTGTGTTTACAGAAGTGGCACTAATTAAATACCCATGTTCTAAACAGAATGCAAACAAGCTTTCCTGGTCATGTGTTTAGGTTCAGTAAAAAAGAGTAATAGTATAAAGATCTTAATGACAGGGGGAAAAAAGCCCTATTAGGAGAGTAAAGCCCACACAGATTGGTTATGTAATTTCAAATGTATAAACAAATGACCAGGATGATGAGGGGTGAGAGGGTATGCAGATACACTCTAAGTAAATACTTCTTTTTAATAAACCAATAACATCTTTGGACTCTCACACATAAGTAGTGTAACTCCAGTTCTCAATACTTTTTTTTCAATTACTAGAGTTCATGCATGGGAGTTTTCCCTCAAAACTTTGTTCGCAATTTTCTTTCCCTTAGTGTTGATAAATATTCTTTATTTTTCTCACTTAGTCATATGGTGTTGCTATGAAATTTTCTCTGTTAATCATTTATGTCCTTTTTGCCATTCTGGTTTTCTAAATCCATTTTCAGTGGTTTCTCTTTTCCTAATTGTATCTATTAGATCTGTTATTAGATTTATTGGATTTAATATTTATTAGATTTATTTGTTAGATTGGTACCAGCTCTGTAAGGATAAAAAATAAGATTCTTAACTTCTGAATTCTGAGCCAGCTTCCCAGAACCATTGAATATTAACGAAGAAAACACACTGAGGGCCACACGAGGTCAGTGCCAATCACCATTGCCTTAAATAAGAGGCAGTGAAATACACAAACAGGTTTACAGTCACGTTTCTTTTTCAAAACGATTACAACTTTACTGAACCCAATATAAACAAACGTATATTTCTACAAAATAGATTCCCCACTTTGAATGTCATATTCTTATCCATAGCTGTGAAAATGTTCATATCCCAACATATTAAGGAAAGGGAAAAAGGTCAACACCTTGTAAGTAGACTGGAGGACTTGAAATATGGGCCACAGCACTGCTCTGTGGTTCTGGTGGGAGGCCTCCTGCAGTCCGCTTTTACTTATCCCCCTTGCAAAATAGATACAAACACTTTCTACTCTGAAGTTGGTGTAAGCCAGTGTAGAGCAAAACAATGTTCTAGGGAGCATATATATATATATATATACACACACACACACACACACATATGTATATGTGTATACATATATATATGTATATATGTAATTTATGTCACTGTGTGTATGTGTCCGGACAGTTGTCCAACCTTTTTATCTAAACAGGTGGTTATATCAAAATATTTTTTCCATGCAGCTTCTTCAATCAGACTGAGAAGGATTCCTGGGCTGGTTTGGCTTATCAATGTCTAAGAAGTAGTCAGTTGGAGACTGAATGTTACTCTGACTTTTTGGAGGGACTCTTGATTCACCCTGGTTAACCTCTTTTGTAATTGAGAGTCTTACCGCTACCCTAGAAGATTCTCAATAGGAGTTCCAGATAATCTTTGGACCTTGATAACAAGGCCATGGACACTGACCACAGCTGACTGGCTTAAATGAACTTTCACTTGAAATATGAAATGAGAGATGCCTTAATGAAACAAGTCTTTACCTATTCTCTTCCTGAACACAGAGGCAGGGCTTAGACATGGGCTTCTTAAAGGAAACCCTGGGTTTTGCTCATACTCTATTCTCCGTGCCTGACACATAGTAGAGATCAGTGAAGACTAGGTCAAGTATTAGATATTTAAAGAGCAATGAAACAAATATCTGTAAAGAGCATTGTGAGCTCAGACTCTGGCGTGGTATGAGTCAGAGTTTGCTTCCATTAGCTGTGTGGTTTACATGTCTTTGTGCCTCAGTGTCCTCAGCTGTGAAAAAAGAAATTATCTGCTCTACTGAAGTGCTGCATTAAATGCATTTATTGTTTTAAGGATTACTTTTGGCATTTCCATGTGTCCATATTTTAGTCTATCCTCTTTCTTAATGGTGTTGGTTTTATTTAGGTGAAAATTTAGAAATCTCTAAGCACTTTAAAATTTAGTGAAGTCTATCCTTTGATACCTGCCTTTATGCATATTAAAATTTAGTGAGGGGTAGCATAAACTCTGTCTAGGGATAAAAAGCTTGAATGAGCTTAGTGAATATTATCAATGTTACCACTTCAAGTGATTACCAGAAAAATTTGCCCAAATTAGTAATGAGCATTAACTATAAAACATTTAAAAGGTTTGGATTTTTTATTATATAGAGAAAACCATCAAAATTACCTAAGGAAAGCATTGCCTAGTGGAATGTTTTGGGGAGATTTCTTTGAAGACAAAGACAAAACATATTTTTTGTATTATCTGTGTCTATAACATACAACTAAAAGGGGACTTTTGGATCTTCTGAAAAGAGTAGGTCCCCTTAAGTTGTTTTAAATATTCTTAGACTGGTTGTGAATCATGCTTGTAAGCTTAGGAGAACTACTTCTCTTCTCAAATTCCAAAACAAACAAACAAACAAACAAACAAAACATGCAAAGCCAGAATGCCCGTATTCGAATCCTGCATTCCATTATTATGGAATATAAACCAATTAACTGCAACTTTAGTGAAAAATGAAAAGAGAAAGCAAGTGAAATAACACAACTGATCCCCAGATAATGCTAGAAGCAACTGTGGTCATACTAATAATTGTGCCGTAATAACTCATCCTTACAAGATGCCATATGGCCTCTTAGCTCTGAGATGGAGAGAGAGGGAGAGAGAGAGGAGACAGAGAGGGGAGAGAGAGAGAAGAAGAAGGAGAAGAAGAAGAAGAAGAAGAAGAAGAAGAAGAAGGGGAAGAAGGAGGAGGAGGGGGAGGAAGAGGGGGAGGAGGAGGTAGGAAGGAGAGAGAGGAAGAAAGGGAGGGAGGGAGGAAAGAGAGGAAGAAAAGAAAGGAAAGAAGGAAAGAAAGAAAGAGAAAAAAAAGAAAAGAAAAGAATAAAGAAAGGAAAGGAAAGGAAAGGAAAGGAAAAGAAAGGAAAGGAAAGGAAAGGAAAGGAAAGGAAGAAAGGAAGGAAGGAAGAAAGGAAGAAAGGAGAAAGGGAAGGGGTAGGTTCAAAGAGAACAAATGACTTGCCCAGGTTCACATAGAAATGTTATTTACAGATCCGAGGTAAAAATAGTCTGATCACGTCTAGCTCATTCCATTGGAATATACAAGAGGCAGTGTTTGATGGAAGCTATAGCATCAAAATCTGTTTATGATTAAGAATGTGTTTTTGAGATTAAAAGAAAAACCATAAATGCAGAACTCTACATTCACAGCTATAGGCCTTATTTCATGCATATGTGTTTCTAAAAGGGAAAAAAGGGGGAAAACTACTTAGAATTACAATTTAGATGCAAAATACACATCTCCCCACCCTGCAGCCTGGTTGCTTTTGATCAAAATTGGCTTTCAAACCTGGCTCCCTGAAAAACAGCCCAATCTCAACGGTGGTTTCCTCATCTGTGGCTCTAAAAGAAAGCAGGGAATTCTTTTAAAGTGATATTGGTGGTGTTGGGTGGGTAGGGGTGAGTGTGGGGGCAGTGGGGCACTAAGGCAGTGACTGTGGTCTGTTCCAGATGCAGGTAATACAGGGGTCCATTAAAGAGAATTAGAAAACAATAATTAATGGACTGCAAAGGCAGTCTGCTTTCCACTAGGGCCATGAACTGGCAACTCTGAACAATGTCCATGATAAAGGACTTCTTCCTAGAAAACATTTTGTTGATCTATATTCTACACCATTGGTGTGTTTACTGTTGAGATTTAGTATGCATTAAATTACCCATTGTGTTACTTATCCTATACTAAGCATCATGCTACATGGACTTGGTCTGTAGACCTCTCCATTACACAGTGGGCCGCGCACACACAGGAACTCAGCTACGGGCTCTTGTTTGTTAGCGAGTCCATAACAGTTCACAATCATTCAAGCTCACGAAGGCTGCGGTTCATGCCTTCAACCCCTGCGGCCCTCTGTATTTTTATAAATGAATGACGACACTACCATGATTGTGAAAATGAAGCGACAGAATTTGGGTTGCTTCAATTCTGTCATTTTATGTGACTGCTGGAAGTTTTTATGTTTAAAGCAGCGAAACACAGTGTGAGCCGTGGGTGTCATGGTTTTGTCTGGCGAGCGTCAGTTGCCCACGTTGGTAACTGCCTAGTGATGGGCACTGTACTGGCTGCCTTCCTGCCCTGTTACCTTTTCTCGCTTCCTAACCTGTTCCCTTGGCCTCTCCTGAAAACTATCTGCTCTCAAATCCTGGTCTCCGAGTCTGCTTCTAACGGAACCCAAACTAAAAACACACTAACCCTATGATGGATCCTACAACAAACTACTCCTTTTCCTGACAGGAGAGTGATCAAATGGGTAAGCCCGTCTCCTTCTATCTCCCACCCCCCATGGGTTTCCCCACATGGAGTCCGAAGGGAAAGATGCTGGAACCAGTGGATAAGGGGCAGTTGTATGAACATGGGAAGGACTGCATTCATCATCTACATTTAGAGAATGTCCTGGACGCAGGGAGCCTCTCGACACTGCTTCCGTTACAAATAAGAGAGCTGAATCTGGAGATCAAAAATGGCGCACAAAGGGGGTTAGACACATCTACTTGTCCACCTGCTTTCCTTTGCCATCTCCAGTTCTGGCACAGCTGGCTCGTGCATGTCTAGTGTGAGGTCTCCAAGAAGGGCCTGGACCTGAGAGAAAGATCTCTGAGGTAGGAAGGAAAATTCAGGGCTAGAGAAACCTAAGCTTAGGGGGAATGGGGATAGTCTCCCGACTAGGACAAAGGGTTGGAGGGGACATCCCTATAAAGGGACTCATAGTAGAGGTGACAACCACATTTACTACCTTAAGCTCTGCCTGCACAACACTTGTGAGGATTTTGTGTTTGCTTTTTTTTCTTTTCCCCAATACTATAGCTTCTAGGCTTGGATATATAATAAATCAGAATTCCTAGATATAAGAAATATATATATATACATGGGTGAGTATGTATTTAAAGCTCATGGGCTATTTCTGACAACACAAAGCAGAGATGCATCATAGAATTGGAATATGAAAAGTGCTGACCTGGTGTGATATCATGAAATAACTAATTACTCTTTGCTTCTTAATCAGATGTTTCTGATAAGAATTCAAGAAGGATGCCCAAATTCTTGATAAATTATCGCCAGCCTCAAAGGGTATGGTTTTGTTTACTGTCAGAGTTGATCCCCCCCCCCAAAAATGAATGTGTTTCTCTGTCACTATGCAGAAGGATCAAGAATTCTTGAGAAATAACTGGACCTCCAACGATGTTTTCGCTCTCCCAACTACCCTGCATCCCTGAATAATGTATTTGCATGAGTAAAACTCGAGGCATGTCTGCATGGTATATAGATTCTGACTTGGGGCCAGATCTTTTTCTGTGTTCTCAGGCCCTGAACCCATGAACTCCCAGACAACTAATGTTGCGTGCAGGAGGAAGATACGAACTGAAGGAATTGCTCTCCACCTGCAATTACTCCCTCAGAACGCTGAAGTCAATACTTGGATATTACTGTGCAGCACAGTGGCCAATGACAGTGAACATATAGCTGCAACATTAACCCAGGGTATCATTTACAAATGATTCTGTTTTTACTGTAATTGCTGACAGGGTCCCAGCAATGAACACAGTCTTTGGGAGAAAATCTAATCTTGGGCCTAAGGGCTGGTTAAAATCTTAGGCAGGATAATATACAATTATCTATATCTATATATCTATATGATATCATCTAGATTTTATTGATAGATATATAGATAGAGATATACTCTCCCTGTATGTATTTATCTAGATAGATAGGTTTTGGTATGATATAATATCATACATTATCTTTCTATAGATATAATACAGAACAGATGGAAGGAATTGAAATATACTGGGGAAACATTTCATCCTTGTTATGATATGTTCAAGTTTAGTGTTTAAGTTGGAGAGACCTAAGTTTATGTCATGGCTTCGTTGCTTAATTGGTCATGTGCCTCACCTAAGCTTCAGTCAAATAGCAAGAATAGTATGTTTAGGTTGCCACAAAGAGTAAATAAAGTATCACATGTGGAGAACATACCTCAACGTTTGCCCATAATAAACCCTTTACGGTAAAGTGTCCAGGTGATACAGATTTAGCCCAAATAATATTATTTGTCATTAAGACCATAACAGCGAGGTTTCACCTAAAATCACACGGAGTTATGGAAGCAAATTTTGTAACTATCGATAAAAACTTCAGCAAACTTCATTTAGAAGCAAATGTGTGGGAGTGTATAGCAATTTAGAAATCAAATAAATGCAAATCTTAGACTTTAGAATATTTTACTTTATCTCCTAATGTTTAATAACACACACACACACACACACACACACACACACATTCATAAACACAAACACATACACATCGAGGCACAGGAGCCCTGGAAGTCCTCTCTTGCTCCCATGTAAATGACACTTTGCATGTCATTTTTATTTTGTAACAGTTAATGAATTCCATGTAATAATTGCCAGTTTTCCGCCAACCCTTTGTCCCCTGCTGCAAAAGATCTAACCCATTCAGAGGAAGATAATTGAAGAACTGTTGAGACAGAAAAGAAATCGCTTCATCTCACCACTGTTGTGTGCCTCCAGCTGTGAGGCAGAGTTGACAGCAACCTTGCATAGCGAACAGTAAAGAAGCCGTTTTGCCTTTTCTTCCTCGGTCTCCGTGGAAGGACATGAGCTATTGCCAGTGGCTGTTGTGGGGCTTTTTTCCACTTTGGAGGTGATCTCAGTTGTCATAACACTGCTTTTGCGAATTTCCACAGTTGTCGTTGATATTGCTGGTGTCCCTGCGGTACTGTCTGCATTCCAAATAGCATAGAAAAAAGAGGACAAAACAGTGGTATTATCTTTCCCTATTTGGAAATGTATCACTAACATTACGTTCTGCTAATAATGATAAGAGCAATCAGCAATTGCTGCTTGGCGACTGTGGTATGGGTCA
This sequence comes from Lynx canadensis, assembly GCF_007474595.2. NCBI lineage: Eukaryota > Metazoa > Chordata > Mammalia > Carnivora > Felidae > Lynx > Lynx canadensis. Next base: position 20,676,620 of record NC_044311.2, on the reverse strand, counting down.
ATCATCTCATGAAGATATTTGCATAGACGGCCACATGTAATTGCGTATATTGATATCAAAGGCACAGATAATTCTTAAAAATATGCCCAAATACACTTAATATTTTTCCTGTGGGGCAAATAAACATACCCACAGATTTCTCTTATTACCATATGGCCTAATAAAATCATCTTTACAGTATATGTATTTTGCATATGTGATATTTCTACACAGAGGATTTTTGACAAAATAGAGGATAAACACTTTAAGATATTTTTATTTTTCTTGACTAGTCTGTTTCCTTCTACATTTATCTCTTTAAGTAAATACAAGTACGATCCTTTTGGATATACTTGTGCAAAAAAAAGAGGAAAAAATGGAATCCTGACGACATATGCTCTGTTCAGATCAACAATTAGAAAACCATTGCCCTATTTACAAAGAGTTGTATATTCAACACCAGGTACAGGGATCATCAACATATAAACAAGAGGAATTCTAGTCTGGCGTATGATTAAATGCATGCTCTGTACCAGGCTGTGTTCAGAGGGAGTCTGTGACATAGTATTCAAACATCAATGGCCTCTGTACAAGAAACTCACAGGCTGATCACACCATGTTAATGTCACCTCATCATTTTGAGAGTCAGATGACCATGAAAGTGTTGGTATACTGGAACCCTACAACCCATCTGGCTGAAGTCTGATTCTAAATCTGGAGAGGTCAACTTCTGAAGGAAAACTACTTTATCCTGACTTCACTTAGGTATACACAACAATTACCAATTATAATTAGCAGTGTTTTGCCATACCCAATAGCAAATTGCAAGAAGCTCTAAGTTTGTATCCTTTCGTCTTTCATACTCTTTACTCAGCCTCCCCAGCTGGCTGGTTCTTAACTCTATTCAAAATATTCCCAGGCTGTCTCCCTAGCTACAGCTGCTCTTGGAACTGGTTCTCATTCCAGATACTGCTGTGGTCACTAATGCCACACTGAAGAGTTCATAATAAATGGATCAGGCATGGTTATAAGGGACAGTGGTCTGCCTGCAATGAAGTGTTGTCCTCAAAAATGCTGGTTAGGTCACACTATCAAGAGTTGATTGCAGTTACAAAATTCCTTTTAACCTGGGTATTTCCTTTGATCCAGATATACAGGTGGGGATTTAGGTGAGATTGGTTATGGCTTCTTTCCCAAATATGACATCAGAAACACTAGTCAATAAGAAGAGATGGGGTGCCTGGGTGGCTCAGTTGGTTAAGCGTCCAACTTTGGTTTAGGTCATGATCTCGTGGTTCGTGGGTTTGAGCCCTGCATCACGCTCTGTGCTGACAGCTGGAAGCCTAGAGCCTGCTTCAGATTCTGTCTCTCTCTCTCTCTCTCCTCTCTCTCCCCCCTCCCCTGCTCATGCTCTCTTTATGTCTCTCAAAAATAATAAATGTTAAAAAAAAAAAAGAAGAAGAGAATGGGCTCTTGTTGAGGGCTGTTGTATAAAACAATTCATCTGGACTTATTTCCTTTGCCTGAACTTCAAAAGTGTTTAATCACTTATTTAGCTTCTGAGATCATCAAGTAAGCCTCCTTTTTGAAGAATATCCCCAAACCATATTAAAAAAAAAGTCAAACTGCTCATCAGTTTCTCATGATTAGGGAAAAATAATAAAATTACTCAAAACTAAGTTTTGCCACCAGAATACATTCATTCCCTTGAACATAGACAAGCCCTATTTCCTGATTGGTTTTGCTTATCTATTGAGGTACCAGTGTAAAAACATCAGTTAACAGCTAGAAATATTTCTGAGAACCTAGATATGGCATAATAAATGGAATGACCACTTTAAGACAGTCTAGTAGCTTTCATTGCTCCCAACAAACCAGAAATGACTGTTTTGAAAGCATATGCCTATGTGTCTGTGAATAAATACAAATGCCCAGTTAATTTGCTAAATGTTTTAGATACATGATTTCATGTATGCTTCACACAAACTTGAGGAAATGCCAGAAGTTCAGAAATTTCCCAAGGTCACACAAATAGAATATGGTGAGTCAAGGCAAGGTGTTTATAGACTGAAAAAATCAGGGATTTAATAAAAAGAAAAAAAAGATGTTGTGGATGATATTCTTGCCCAAGACTGTGATTCTTCATACTAAGGCCACAAATGGCAGTAGGCTAAACTGCTAAATTATTCTTACGATCCCGCTCTCATGGGGAGTGACAACCGTAAATATAGATATTTTAAACTTTGTGTGGCTACAGTAGAGGCAGAGCGTGACACTATGGACATCTATTTCATTTAATTCTAAGTAAAGATGTCCCGAGTAATACAACATTTCCTCTGGATTGACAATGCTGATGTCTTGATCTGAAACTGCGTAGCATCGATCATAGTAGTCCTAAACCAGCTTCCCTATTTACACTGAAATTCTTAAGTACAGAGTAAACAAAACCATGGATCTCCTAATCCCTGTGACAGCTACATTAGTCGTTTTCTAACCTCAGAGGATAACGTACATTTAGACCAAGGAAGCCACAAGATTAGAACTGCCAGATTCTCTATGCCTAGGGCTTAATGAAGTATTAACATTTCTTAAGGCAGGTCCTTTGCATGAGCTAGGTTTAGGGGAATTAGTATCAAAATGCCTAACTTCTGGAACCTCTACTCTGGTCTTTTAAGACCTCATGGCTGAGTACGAATCTGTTATTTTCTCCATTTGGCAAGTAATTTGAAAGAAATACAAATAGTTATATTTTTCATTTTGAATTGAATATATAAATGTTATGTGTTTATGTTAACATTAAATGTTATATAAGTGTTATGTCCATAGGTAGGATTACTATTAATTTATAATAAGACATGAGTTTTTCAGTTACTTTTCATTTATCAGTGGTGAGGGGATTTTTTCATAAAAAGTAAAGTAATTATATTTTAAAATTATGCCATTAATATGGCATTAAAAAAAATTTTAATGTTTATGTATTTTTGAGACAGGGCGAGCACGAGCCCAGGAGGGGCAGAGAGAGGGGGTGACAGAGGATCCGAAGCAGGCTTTGAGCTGACAGCAGAGAGCGCGATTCGGGGCTTGAACTCATGAGCCATGAGATCATGACCTGAGATGAAGTCAGCTGCTTAACTGACTGAGCCACCCAGGTGCTGCAAGATTATGCCATATTAGAAGACAATCACCTATGTTATACATTGCCTAGAAAATTACACCTAGCAAAGAGATTTTAATATGGTACATTAAATTACCAATTATAATAATCCTTATCCACTCATAAGAGTCAAATCTTAAATGGGTGTTCATGTTAACAGCACATACCTTTGATAAGATGTGAGAAGAATTACCTCTAAGATTTTCCTCCCCCAAACTCACAACCCCTGTCTGAACATGGGAAAAGCATTAAACAAACATAAATTTAAGGACAATTTATGAAATTCATGATTAATGGTCCTCAAAACTGTTAAGCTCATCAAAACAAGGGAAGTCTGAGAAACTGTCAAATCTAGATGAGTCTAAGGAGACATGATGACTAATTATAAATCATACCCTGGTAGGGATCCTTTGTGTGTGTGGCAGGGGGGAGGGTGAGACAAAAGGACATTAGGTAAACACTTAGGAAATGTGAACGAAACTTGGACTCTAATTAATATAATGGATCAGTATTGGTTCATTAGTTATGACAAATGCTCTATAATAATGTGAGATGTTAACAATAAGGGCAACTGGATGCAGTGTATACAGAAACCCTCCATAATACTTATACCTTTTCTGTAAATCTATAACTATTCTAAAATTTAAAGTTCATTAAATTGAAGAAAAATAGAATCATAACCAGTCAAAAAATAGTGCATCATTTCAGTTACTTTGTAGAATCATAATTAAAGGATATCTTCGTGGTTTCATAGTATAGTTTTCTTGGTTTTCAGAGTAAAATTTTTCAGTAAATTTCTCAAGGTTACATAGTGCTTTAAGGTAGACACTGGGACTTGACATTGCATATCCCAATTCTAAATTAAGTGCTTAGTATCCTGTATTGCAATGACTCACATATTCAAACTTCATGCCATCAACATTTATTAAGCAGCTATTTTGTGCTAGGTTCTATATATACTAATCCACAAGACCAATAAATATCCATCATGTACTAACCATCACGTACTAAAGGTTTTATGAGACACCTTGTGATAAGCTGAAATAATAATAAAGTGAAATCTTTAATCAGCATTGCTATATCCTTACACTTATACTTGTCACAAAAAAGACACTCAAATATTTATGAAAAGAAAACAATGAACAAACGAATGAATGAATGAACAACAATTACAGCTAATATTTACTGAATCACTTTTAAAGCATTTACCAGTATGAATTCATTCAATTCTCATAAAAACCTAAGAGGGGCATACCATTTCTATCCCCATTGTGAGAAGGAATTGAGATACGGATTTGCCAAAAGCCGGAGCTCCCAGGTGTGGCGCAATGATTTGAACTCAGACAGTATGGCTCAGAAGCACAAGCTCTTCTATTTTTTTTATGCTAAAATTTTGATTTTTTAAATGAAAGAACTGACTACATCCTCTTCAGCTAGTTCAAGTTGGTCATGATTTATTTTGCATGTCTGTAGATAGCATCTTAAAAATTTGACTTTAAAAGAAACTAAACATGGCCAGAACTAGAGTCAATCACATATATTCAATCATCCACTTAACCTCAAGTATTAAGTTACTGGAATACATCTGGAAGGAGGGGAGAAAAGAATAATTTACAGCTCTCAAATAATCTCTTGTGCAAAATGGTAAAAGTACAGCTCTTCCTTGTTACAATCCTTTTTCCCTCCACCCTTCCTTCCTCCCTCCACACTCCATTCCTTCCTTCTTCCTTCCTTCCTTCCTTCCTTCCTTCCTTCCTTCCTCCTTCCTTCCTCCATCTTTCCTCCCTCCCCAATCCTTCTTTCTTTTCTTTTCTTGTCTTTTCTTTCCAAAAGATGAGAACGGGAATAATGATTCACTTTTCCTAATGTTTCCCAAAGGTGGACTCAGATTTCTTTGCACTCTTCAACCAATGGCCCTCTAAGAACAATATATGTGACAAGGAGTCGAAAATAATGGGTGCTGTTCAGTGGGAAGAAAAACGTTTGAGATGGTTTGGGTTTGCATTTCTGTGCATGTTTTCTGCCAGTGCCCTGTAGCAAATATTCATTACTGCAACAATCACTATTTGGCTTTGGCATCAAAACAGATTGCTGATACTTGGTGGAATGGGGCTTTAGTTGAGAATGAAAGAAAACTTGTCAGTATTCAGAGTGGACCATTTGTGGCCCTCATCCTTGTACAAGAAAAGATTCCAGAAGATAACAACGACTTGAATTAAAATAAAGCAGCCAAGTTTCATGGCCTGGGTAAGAAATTTATTCTCCTAGACACAGACCTCATAACCCAAGTCGGACAACCACAGCTGAGTCACTTAAGTTTCCTTGCAGGTAACAGGAATTAGTATTATGATCCAAAGATGCTCATCATGTTTTCCCGCAGATTAAAGACTGAGAATTATATACAATTTATGTCCTTCCTCCTCGTGTGAATTTAAGTCTCACCCGGGCTTGCTAACAAGTGAGAACAGCTGCTTCCTCTTAAATATGCTGACATTCCAAAGTACAAAAAAGGTGGCTCCTGACAAAAAAAAAAAAAAAAAAAAAAAAATCACAAGTTTTTAGAAATTACTACTGGCAGTTTCTTTCCTATGGATTTAATTTGATTTAATTTAACTAACATTTATTGAGCACACTGTTAGACCCAGGCGGCAATGACCTGTGCACTGGGCACTGTAGTTTTGAGGGCTCCACATATCATGAGCTACTGAAACAAAAGCCTATTTTTTTAATGCACTGATCTTGTAAAAAAGTTGTTAGAGTGTCTGATAGCCAATTGAACAAGTGGGAATTATAGGAAAGGGAAGTGAGGGCTGGAATGGCTGCCTCAGTGGCCTGTGTAGACTAAGATCTCACGAGTGTGTGTGTGTGTGGTGTGTGTGTGTCTGTATCTGTGTGGTGTGTGTGTGTGCATACATCTATGTGCACTGAGAGGTGGCAGGAGACCAAAGCTTGTATCTGGAAACCAGAAAAAAAAGTTATTTCGTTCATATGTGGCTCTATCAAATCACCTGAGCAAAGTCCCCCCCACAAATTTCCTCCCTCCCCTCTTCCCCTCTGCTATGATGGTATAGGAAGGGCTTCAAACTGCCTGGAAATCCTGAGTTTACAAAATGAGGGTGGGAAGAAAGTGTTACCTCCCCAGCAGGCGACCTGATTTGGGTGGATCCAGCCACCATCCAAAGGTCCTGGCTTGGGAACAGCTTCTGCTCTGTCCCTATAGATCCGTGTTACTCCTTGGTAGGGCTCAGGATTACCTTACCCTCCAGGTCACGAGGGTAAGGTCATTGGGCTGCTAGGTAAGCTTGAGGTGGAAGTTGTCAGTATTTCCATGTAGGACATATGGTCTTTATCTGCACTCTTGTCTTAGCCCTGAAACTTTGGGGTGGGCCGGAATGAGCCCTCATATGTCAGACTCTGTGCTACTCACTGGAGGTGGAGAAATAAACATGATATAATTTGTACGCTAAAGAATGAATTTGCACTAATATGATGAGGGAGAGGGAAAGAGAGAGAAGGGAGGAGAGTGTTAGTGGTGCAGGGGCAGAGAAGGAGACAGAGGATCCAAAGCAGACTCTGTCCTGACAGCAGAGAGCCCGATGTGGGGCTTGAACTCATGAATTGTGAGATCATGACCTGAGCCTAAGTGGGACACTAAACGGACTGAGCCACCCAGGTGCCCCTGGAGTTTCTCTCTTTGAGGAAGGTGAGCACAAAGAAATGTCACTAGAAAATAAGTTGTACTTCAAATTTTGATTTTATAGTGCCTCCAATGGTGTAGAGGCCATGCCCCAAAAAGAGAGTCCCTGTACTTTTAAAAATGTTTATTTATTTATTTTGAGAGAGAGAGAGAGAGAGAGAGCGAGAGCAAGAGTGTGCAAGTGAGTGGGGGAGGGGCAGAGAGAGAGAGAGAGAGAGAGAATCCGAAGCAGGCTCCACACAGTCAGTGCACAGCCCAACACAGGGCTCAATCCCAGGAACCATGGGATGACAGCCTGAGCAGAGATCAAGAGTCAGACACTGAACCGACTGAGCCACCCAAGTGTCCTCCATACTTTTTAAACCAAGTGGTATATTCTGTTGTACAGTGAGCTCAATGAAACTCTTAACGTCCTAAGGGATTGGGTGACTGATTCTTTCTACCTTTACAGCATTTCCCAGGCTCACAAAGCAAAAATATCAAACTGCAACTTCTGAGATGCTTCCCAAAGCTGTCCAATCTATGATCTGTTTGAGGCAATTACATTAGGAGTAGATTCATACACCGATAATGATGATCTGTTGAACTCACTTTGCCATGTATACCACATGCAGATTAGAACATAAATTATTCTGATGAAACGCATTTGAGACAGAGCCTATTTTAAAAACAAAATAGGTGATTGAGCTTTCAGATTTGCCTCTTGAAGCCAGGACCAATTAGTTTCATTGGGACTGGCTGTTTTTCAGGAGCATCTATGATTTGAGAGGGTAATTTTAGATTAACTTTCATAGGATAATTTATCAGAAATTTAGGTTATTCCTATCACTGATTAGAATTTTGGAGTCAGAAGCCAGAGATTCAGGTTGCGAGGTATAGCATATAGCTGCAGAAGCCCTCAGAAAGAAGTGGTGACTAGGACCACGGCGAGGGGGGCTGACTTAGGCCAGGCAACTGCAAGTGCAGTTAATGAGAAGGGGGAGGGCAGGAGGATGAGGCCAAGCAGGAGGGACACCAGCAGCCCCTGAAGCTCAGCGGGCTCGGCAGGGACTGTCCAGCCCCCTGAGAGGAGGCAGGATGGAGCAGTTGGCCAACCAAAGCTGAAATCCACTTATATCTTCAAACCTCCCTCTCCAAAATGTCTTTGACCTCAAATATGGACCTCTTATTTGAACTGGGATCTCACCAAGTAAAAACAGGCATAAAACTAGGCAGCAGTCAGGGGCGCCCGGGTGGCTCAGTCGGCTGAGCGTCCGCTTTGGCTCAGGTCATGATCCTGTGGTTCGTGAGTTTGAGCCCCATGTCAGGGTCTGGGCTGACAGCTCAGAGCCTGGAAACTGCCTCCGATTCTGTGTCTCCCTCTCTCTCTGCCCCTCCCCACTTGCACATCTGTCTTTCTCTCTCAAAAACAAATAAACATTAAAAAAAAACCACCTACGCAGCAGTCACACTCGCATATACCCCACCCCCAGGGAAGACAGAAGATGTAGGGGAGTGGGGCAGGGCAATGGACGATGATAGTATTAGCAGCTGTGGTAAACTGGGGAGCAGGCAGCTCTCCAGAAAAGGGGTAGTTCATTGTACCACTGTAGCCAGTTCCTGTCATTTTAGAAACACATGTCCAGCTTTACCAGATGCTTTGATTATTATGTTAAAAGCCACAAAGTTTCATGTAAAATTTGCAAATTTCCAAATTTTACATGTTAGCAACTGTGTGTGTGTGTGTGTGGTGTGTGTGTGCATACAAAATCCTGTGTGGGCCCAAATCTTCCCTGTGTTCTATCTCGGCTATGGGCTGCCAGTTTTGCAAGGTTCTCTAGGGACGTGGTGGCTGTGCCCCCAGACACTGCTCCTTTCCACAAGGGTTCAGAGACTGTTCCAATGGCTTGACTTAGAGTCTCCCTCAGAAGACAAGGTCTCTACTTGAAGCAAAGATAGCTGATTAGAGTTGGTCTTTTTTTTTTTTCCTTTACCAGACAATTTTCCTTCATTCCTTTCTTTCAAGTCCACAAGAAGGGGCTCATTCTGGAGCAGAAACCTTGGTGTGTCTTGTCAGCTACGTGTAAGGGTTCACAACTTAACATCCCAGAGGTGTTCTTGGTTGATAAGCCACATCAGCCATCTGTACCAATGTCTTATAATGTTGGAGCATTCGTTTCTAAAAGTCAGTGGGGATTATATTACCTACTCCTATACTTACCTTGTAACACAACTAGAAAGAGCTTGCTAGATATTTTTTTTCTAATTTTTTAAAATTTCTTTTTTAATGTTTATTTATTATTGAGACAGAGAGGGACAGAGCATAAGCATGGGAAGGACGGGGAGAGGAGGAGACACAGAATCTGAAGCAGGCTCCAGGCTCTGAGCTGTGAGCACAGAGCCCGACGCGGGGCTCGAACCCACAAACCGCGAGATCATGACCTGAGCCGAAGTCTGATGCTTAACCAAATGAGCCACCCAGGCGCCCCAAGCTTGCTGGATATTTTATAATTGATAAATATAGAGGCTGCTGTCAGTAACTTTGTTCTGTTAGACGTTTGCCTTTCTTTCAAAAGTTAAGAGCTTCAATAAAATACCAGACTGAAAACTGGCATAGACGTATAAATAACAAAACTCTGACCTGCTAACTTAAGTGTTCATCCTCAATCAGTTTCATTTTATCACTTTTAAAACGCTGCTTCTTTCACTCTATTTCTCTATTGTCTTTTGGCTCTCAGAACATCCAACAATGATGAAACCAAGATGTTAGAAACTTGTGAATCCAAAATATTCCTCTCCCTGGACACTAGTGGTTGGAAAAATGTATTCTATATCAGAATCACCTGGAAGTTTTGATAAAACTTTGTTGGTTCTCGCCCCCCAGAGTTTACGATTCCTAGGTCTGGGTTGGACCCTGAGTATTTGCATTTCTAATAAGTGCCCAGGTGTTGTTGCTGCTGCTGGTCTGAGGCCAGAATGTCAGGAACCACCACTGACAGATCTGTCAATTAGGTTAACTCAGCTTTGGAGCTCGAATGTCACTGAAGTCAAAAGTCACTGATGTAAACAGGGTAAATGAGGGATAGAGCCAACACTGTCCCGTTTGCCCTGTGACTAAGGGAGTTCCTGAGAAGGGACCGCCAGTATTAACACAGGGAAAGGTCCCGGCAGGTCACGTTGGTCACCCTATAAGGGAATTTGGGATAAATTAGGAAACAACTCTTAAAAAATGTATTTTAGACACAACTAAGCAGCAATGAGCATTTCTATTGAAAGATACATTTTTTTTAAAGATATATGTGACAACAAATGAGAGAGGATGGAGAAACATTCAGATCCTTGAAACAGAAAAATAACTTTGGGGCTTAATTAACCTTCCATTTAGTAGTTAAAGCAGGGGCTCTTCTGTAAGAATATAGTCTTGTCTCTCTAACTTACGGTCTGTACATTTCCAAGGGAATTCTTTTCCTATACTGTTCACAGGATTTATGCTTCATCCCTTCCAAACACAGATTGATCTAAAGTAAATTAATTTAAAACTAAGCTAATTAGAAGGTAGGACTCTAGGACTTTGTAGTGTTAATCAAGTGGGTCTGGCCACTGTAAATGAATGGCAAAGCACCAAGAAGAAGGGCGGGGGCATTTTGTCAGAATTTGTGAACTCTGATAAATTTTCCAGAAGGGAATAAAAGGAGAAGACTAAATAAAAATCAGTGTATTTCAGAGCTATTTTAAGCGACTTGGATGCCACTAGATTAGGAAGCTGCCTTTTCTGACTTCTAAAAGAATAAGAAAAAAAAATCTTTCCAAATCTATGAATGATAGTTCCCCTGTTCCAAGAACTACCAGAGGGAAAGGTATGCAGGCCACAGCAGCAGTTCCCAATTCATCAGCGAGAAAGTCTGTATATTGAAAAACTCGATTTGAAATCTGGCAAAAAGTCAACGCATGATTTTTCAGCAACTGCCTTTGGTACTTGGTCTGTTTAATGTACATAGCAACAGTCTTCCTTCTGGCCAGGTGCTTTAGGTTACAAGTAAGGATTTGCCTTGTGTCCTTCCATAATAGCTAACCATTAAAAACTATGACATGATAAATGGTGAGTCTTGAGATGTGTTACTAACTGAAAGTGAACACAAAGTGAGAGAAAGCATGTCTTCTGACTATTGAATGTAGATTGTGTAGAGAACTGAGAACATGGAGATAGTTCTGCCAAGTCACTTAGGATACGAATACTTGCTGTGGAATCCTGTTAGGTGGCCCATGTAATAATAATAATAATAATAATAATAATAATAATAATGGAAGTAATAATGGTCAGTTAGCTCTACAGTTTTTGGGGGGGCTTAGTTTTTGTCTTTGTTGTTTTTTGTTTTTTGTACCATATTGCTGTCCTAAAGATAAGAAAACAAGCTCTCATAATGGTTGGCATACTGATAAAATATTTACTGTGGACATAATTCAGGACATTATACCATCTACGCTTGGGCAGTTTATTGCATGTGTAAGTTACTTAGCAGTTTTCATTACAATGTTAGTGTTTCATGGATTACACATGTCTATGCGGACGATGTTTTAATCACCAGAAAGCTGTCATGATGTCACATGCCACAGTCAACATTTAGAGTAAAGGATTTTTTTTCTTTCAAATTTCGACAGACGGGGAAAGGTGTTTTTAGGGAGTAAGTTCTACTGGACAGATTATGGAAAATAGTTGGCAAAGATGAGAGAAATACAGAAAGTGAGGAGATCTTTAAAAATACCAAGAAATAATATATATATATATATATATTACTGTATACATACTGTATATTGTATAGTATATTATATATTACACACATATATATAATGTATTGTAATGAGAACTTTTTCGCAACTCCTATGCATCCCATGCACACTATGTTGTCTCAAGACTCAAACTACCAGTCATTTCACCCGAAACAGCAATTTATTATTATTTTCCCCTCTGCTGGAAGCAGAACAAGAGGGAGGTCATCATATAATACAGTTACTTTTTGACAGAATTTCTCTTCTCAAAGTAGTTGTTTCCTTGTAATATTAATATACTTCAGCCGAGACAATTTTTAAGAGTTGGGAGGAGGAACATAAAAATTAGGGGAAGCGTGCACATCAAAATAGACCAAGAGAAATGAGAATCCTACTCATTTACTGAAAGGTTGGCTGCTGAAAAATTAATTGAACTGCCTGGAAAATAATAAAATTCTGGAGCAAATGCCTCTCTTCTTCAGCAAAGCTAACAGACCTTTTTCTAAGATGGGAAGAATCTCTTTTAATCTACAGAAACCACAGAAGCCAGATTTTCATGAAGTTCCAGGTATAAAAGTAACTCTCCAAATATTCCCATAAACTGTCATACTGCTCCAAAAATTCCAAGCTACCGCAGACTGCGTCTTGCACAAAAAATGATCATACTTTCTTTTTGTTTTTGAGAATACATTCATTGTAATTGCATTACTATTTCAGCAAAACACTAACTGAAACATTAAGAGAACAAAGTCAGTCTCCTTTGTCTAAATGATGCAGAACACCAGTTTTGATTTTCCTTAGGGCTTACTTAAGAGACCAGTAGTTTTGGCATTCTTTAAACAGCTCTTAAGTCCAATTATTTGTTTTCAGTGTATACTCAGGGAAAAAAGAGACTTCTTGCTTAGCTCTACCAACAAAGATTTCATTCAATACTTTAAGATAAATCTATTTTTAAAGTGGAGCTGTGTTAATAAAATATATGCTAATGATTAATTTCAAAGTAAATTCATATTATCTCTGACAGTCAGTACCGGCCATTCTGAGACCGTAGCATGCTAAATATTTTTATAGCTACAAAGGATAGAAATCTATCCCATGCGACCTGACCTCTCAAAGGATGATGGCATTTCAATGAGATGATCTCGTTTCATGAGTCAAATCAGAACACCGTATTAGAGACCATTTGATACGAATAGAAGTTCTGGAATTTCATCATTAAGTTAGATAAAGTAATTTTTAAAATATAACTTTTAATCTAAGGCTTAGAAAGAGTCATGATTTTACTCAGGATCAATATTTGTTTGGCTGTCTTTAACAAGCACTATTTCTATTCCTTTTACCAAAACTCAACCATGACAATTCAAATTTAAAGCCAGCACTTAGAGCAAACCACTTTGCTCTACAGATCGCTTTTTAAAAATTATTTTCATGGGACAGAAGATTTTCTTTTCCATGTATCTGTGTTCTGTAAGCCTGTTTTAAATCAACATTCGGTTCTTTTAAGGTTGTTTCTCTAGAAATGGGAAAAAAGCCTTCCTGCGGCATGTGACTAGTTTTGTTCACATCCTTACTGGCCAACTCTTCTCTCTCAGGGAGGAAGCCGGGCCAAGAACGCTAACAGTCCAGGGCTGGAATGTGTCAAGTCAAAAGTCTGAGTGGACGGGGAGTGTGCAAGGCAGAGACCTCCTTCAAGGCTGGCACTGGGAAGCCTGTTGCCAACCAGTCAAGATCACAGCCAAGTCGACAGCCACTTCACAAGGCTGAGGAGAGAAGTCAGAGCCAGAAGGCAACTTGGGTGAGAAGAAACAGCTCTCGGGTATTTAAGGACACGGCTGAAGACCCCGGCAGGCAGATAAGGTGGTGACCTTGTCAGGTTATTTTTAGGACGGAGGCTTTTGCCTCCTGGACAGCACTGTCATGGTTTATTGAGGAAAGAGTACTCATGGGCACTATCTGTGCCTCCCAGTAAAGGGGAGAAGAGGCAAAGGAAGAGATGATAGCTGTGTGTCTAGAGACCTCAAGCTTTATGCAGGATCACACTGCAGGAAACTGGGATGAAGATGGAGGCAAGCACCAGGCTAGGGTTCGAGCTCCTTTCTTGCCTCCTCTTTTGCCCAACTCGCCCATTCCTTACACCATTCAAAATAAAATACCTAACTAAATAAGATAACACACGTATGTATGTATTTCTCCCTTTGAGACTTCAATTTGTTCCTGTAAGCTGTGCCTCTAGAATTCAGGACATTGCAAGAGAAAGAAAGTTGAAAACTTTCCAGGTTGGCTGGAAAAAAGAAAAAAAGAAGTGACCAAGGGTTGGGCAGGTTAGCTAATAGAATTGAGTTGTATGATCTAGTTCTGTGAAATCATTTGGTTCTTATTAGCTCATCTAGATACCACTGAAGCTTAGGCGTAGCTTCGCAAAAATATAATGCTTTTTTTTTTTACCAAAATTGAAGCACAAAATAAATTTACCTGGATAATTTTTTTTTTATTTTTTATTTTTTATTTTTTAATTTTTTTTTCAACGTTTATTTATTTATCTTTTTGGGACAGAGAGAGACAGAGCATGAACGGGGGAGGGGCAGAGAGAGAGGGAGACACAGAATCGGAAACAGGCTCCAGGCTCTGAGCCATCAGCCCAGAGCCTGAGGCGGGGCTCGAACTCACGGACTGCGAGATCGTGACCTGGCTGAAGTCGGACGCTTAACCGACTGCGCCACCCAGGCGCCCCTTACCTGGATAATTTAAGAGCAAAGATAACTGTAAGAATCTAGGGGAATTCTTTTTTTAATTTTTTTTAATGTTTATTCATTTTTGAGAGACAGAGAGAGAGGGTAAGCAGTGGTGAGGCAAAGAGAGAGGGAGACAAAGAATCCGAAGCAGGCTCCAGGCTCTGAGCTGTCAGCACAGAGCCTGACATGGGGCTCGAACTCACGAATCGTGAGATCATGACCTGAGCCAAAGTCGGACGCTTAACCAACTGAGTCACCCAGGTGCCCTGTATCTAAGGGGAATTCTTTGAAAAACACCTAGACGTTAAAAAATGATGTATTTTATTTTCACACAACTTTATTTTCATTCCATGTGTGATATATTCCTTTTTTAGCATTGCTAAGCCATAATTTCAGTAGTCATTTGCTTTTACTTAACACGTCAGAAAAATTCCACTGTACTTAACCCTCAACGTAGAATTCCAAAGCCAATACAAGTCTCTCCTCTGGGTTGTCAGTCCTTGTCCTTGTCAGTCTGGGTTAATAAATGTTTCCTCAGACTGGAAGTTTAAGTAACTTAAGTTGAATAGATTTGAATGAGATAGAAATTATTTGTATTTGCTTATTAACTCTGTCTTTTGCAAGATAGAACTAGAGAGAAAAGAAGAGAAAAGGGCAAGAGAGATCTGTGTCTTATTTGCTCTTCTAAATTACAGATTTTATAGGAAGAAAACTTTCGTGAGTTTCTCCTCTTTAAGGGTATTTTTATCCGTCAGTCCAGATGGACCAATATGATGGACCAATCCATAGCATTTGGATGAAATTATTCTCTTTCGATCTCTGGAGTTCACATCATCACAAATGCTCCATTTCTATTGAAAGCAATTTTTTGTGAAGATTTCTGAGATGCTAATGGAAAAGGTGCCACGAAATATGAAGACTTATGAATTCTGATGTGAATACCACAGAAACGCAAATGAATGGTAAATGCCAAAGAAGTCTACAGCTGATTTTTGAAGATGTATGTTATACGATATACCCAAGATGACAGATAATGCATCACACAAAATGAGATAAAGACTGCTTCTTCAACTACTTTTATGTCTCATTATTTTTGCTATTTTAAACTTTGCATGATATAGAGTGGTTCTCTCTAGTAAGTCCAACAACCTAGCTGTCTAGTTTTATAGGTTCTTATTCTAAATGCCATTACTGTTACATGAATCAGCCATCAGGTGTGACTGCACTCTCTCAAAGGCAAACTAAATAATTACAAAATTAAACAAATGTGTGATAAAGAACATTTAAAAGATGCAAGATAATAGTGATACCCTACATTTTTAAGTGCTTTTAGTTTTCAAATAGTGCCAAGATTTTTTTAGGGCTTCTTGTTGCTATCTAGTAGAAAATATTATCTTTGATTATCAAGAAAGGAGTATTAAAAAATTGCATAATAGGGCATTGCAGACTCACAGTGATAGGTAGATAGATAGATAGCTAAGACAAGTGTATGACTTGAATGCATTATACATTTAATTTTCAACTAATTTTATAGTACTTAGAAGAGACATATGTATTAAGTAATAGAGTAATATTACTACACAAAAATGCTTAAGTTTAATGAACCATGTCAGATTTTTAATACCTACTTATCATATTTACTAAGGTTTATAGCTTTAGTTTTAAAAATTGTAATCATTTTAAAAAAATCAAAAAAGACAAAGATATACTTTTAAAATAGGGGTTAGATCACATTATTCTCAAACTACCAGAATGGCTTCCTATTTCATCCCAAGTAAAAGCCATTGTCCAAGTGAAAGCTTCCCCCTTATTTTAGATTAGGAACAAGACAGGGATGTCCTTCTGGCCATTGCTACTCAACACAGCACTGAAAGTTCTAGCCAGGACTATTAAGCAGGAAAAAAAAAAAGGTATCTATCTACACTGGAAAGGCAAAGGTAAAACTATTTCAGTTCAAAGATGGCATGCTCTTACATATAGAAACCTCTAAAGAATCTGAAAACAAACAAAAGAATCTATTAAAAAAATAGAGATGGAACACCCGGGTGGCTCAGTTGGTTAAGCATCTGACTCTGGCTCAGGTCATGGTCTCGTGGTTTGTGGGTTCAAGCCCTGCATCAGGCTCTGTGCTGACAGTTGAAGCCTGGAGCCTGCTTCAGATTCTGTGTCTCCTCCTCTCTCTGTCCCTTCTATGCTCATGCTGTCTCTCTCTGTCTCTCAATAATAAATAAACGTTTAAAAAATTTAAAAAATAGAGATAATAAATGAGTTTAGCAAAATTGCAGAGTACAAGATCAATGCACAAAAAACCAGTTGTATTTCCGTGCACTAGCAATAAACTATCTGAAAATAAAATTAAGAAAATAATTTCGTTTACCATAGCATGAAAAAGAATAAAATTCTTAGGAATAAATGTAACCATGAAGTGCAAGACTTGTAATGAAAACCACAAAGCATTACTAAAGTAACTTAAAATATCTAAATAAATGAAAACACATTCCTTATTCATGAAGTGCAAGACTTAATATTCTAAGATGGTAATACTCCCTGAAGTGATCTACAGTGTAAATGCAATATCTATCAAATTCCCAATGACCTTTTTTGCAGAAACAGACAAGCTAAACTAAAGTTCATATAGAAGAAATAAAGGGATCCCAATATTCAACAGCACTGAAAAAAAATAAGTTGGGAGTTCTCAAACCTCTTTACTTCAAAACTTACTGAAAAGCTGAAGTAATAAGACATAAGGATACCAGACATACTGATAAATGGAATAAAATTGAAAGTCTAGAAATAAAACTGTACATCTATAGCCAATTGATTTTTGACAAGGGTGATAAGACCATACAATGGGGAAAGAACAGTCTCTTTAAGGGACATATGGATATCTACATGCAAAATATTGACACTGGACCCCTGCCTCATATCTTATACCACTCAAAATGGATCAACAACCTAAATGTAACAGCTATTACTATAAAACTCTTTTAAGGAAGCATAGTTGTAAACATGTGTGACCTTGAATTAAGCAATAGTTCCTTAAAAATTATACAAAGAATACAAAGATAAAAAGAAAAAAATAGATAAATTGGACTTCATCCAAATTAAAAACTCTTGTATGTCAAAGAGACTGTCAAAAAAGTGATGTCATATGGCTGATAAGGGTCTAGTGTCTAAAATATACAAAGAACTCCTATCACTCAATTATACAAAGACAGACAATTAAAAAAGTGGACAAATGATGTTAATAGACATGTCACCAGATAAAACATAAAAATGGCCAGTAAACACATGAAAAGATGTCTGACATCATTAGTCATTAGAGAAATGAAGATCAAAATCATGACAAGATACCATCTCACATCTACTAGGCTGTTTATAATAATGATTAAAAATTAAAATAAAAAAACCCCAGAAAATAACAAGTGTGACCAAGGATGTGGAAAATTGGAATCCTCATATATTGCTGGTAAGAATAAAAAAATGGTGCAGTGGCTGTGGAAAAGTTTGGTAGTTTCTCAAAAAGTTAAATATAGAGTTAACCTATGACTCAGAAGTTCTACTTCTAAATATACACCCAAGATAAAATATATTTTTACACACCAACTTGGACATGAATCTCATAGTAGCATTTCATAATTGCTTAACAACGGAAACAACCCAAAGTTCATCAAGTAATGAATGGATACACAAATGTGGTATGTCCATACAATATAATACTAGTTAGCCATATAAAGAAATGAAGTTTGGATACATATCACAACATGGCTGAATCTTGAAAACATTATGGTGGTTAAAAGAAGTTAATCACTAAAGACCACATATTGTAGAATTCCATTTCCTAGAATAGCCAAATTGATACGGACAAAGAAGTAGATTAGTGGTTGCCAGGGAATGGGAAAAAGGGGAAGTTAGGAGATACAGGGTTTCTTTTTGTGGTAATGGGAATGTTCTGGAATTAGTGTTATGGTTGCACAACATTGTGAATATACTAAAACCCTCTAGACTGTACACTTCAAAATGGTTAAGACAGTTAATTGTGTTATATGAATTTTGTCTGTATAATTTTTTGTTTGTCTCCTTCTCTCTCTGCCCTCCCCCCCACTTTTGCTCTGTCTCTGTCTCTCAAAAATAAATGTAAAAAAAAAATTTATAATTTTTGTTTGTTTTATTTTTTTTTTTTTTTTTTTTTCAAAGTTTATTTATTTTTGGGACAGAGAGAGACAGAGCATGAACGGGGGAGGAGCAGAGAGAGAGGGAGACACAGAATCGGAAACAGGCTCCAGGCTCCGAGCCATCAGCCCAGAGCCTGACGCGGGGCTCGAACTCACGGACCGCGAGATCGTGACCTGGCTGAAGTCGGACGCTTAACCGACTGCGCCACCCAGGCGCCCTGTTTGTTTTAAAGTCAATATCCTTGCAATGGCCAGAAGGCCTATATAACCTGGTCTTCCATTATCTATCTGACTTTATCTTTTCCTACCTTCTCTTTTGTTCCCTCTTTAATAACCACACCACACTGGCCTTCTTGCAGCCTCCCACCTCAGAAACTCTGAGTTTGCTATTCCATCTATCCAGAACACTCTTTCCCAGAAAATCACATACATTACTCACCCCCTCCCCATCTTCAAGTCTGCATCACCTTCTTAGTGAGGCTTATCTAACCACCCTGGGTAAAACTGTATCCCTCCACCCCTGCCTGCAATTCTTCTTTCTCTTCCCTGCATTTTTTTAAAAAAAGTTTATTTATTCCTTTTGAGAGAGAGAGAGAGAGAAAGCACAAGTTGGGAAGGGGCAGAGAGAGATTCCCAAGCAGGCTCTGCACTATGAGCGCAGAGCCTGATGCGGGGCTCAAACTCACGAACCGTGAGATCAGGACCTGAGCAGAAATCAGACAGTTAACCGACTGAGTCACCCAGCCACCCCTCTCTTTTCTGCTTTCTTTTTTCTCCACAGAACTTATCATATTCAAGTATGCTGTGAAACATATAACAGCCTGTGGGCTGCTCAGTATCAGTCTACACCAGTGGAATGTAAACTCTATAATGGCAGTGGTTTTTAGGGTTTTTGTCCCCTGCTGTTCCTTAGCATCTAGAATTGTACCTGAAACATAATAGATTCCCAACAAGTATTTCTTGAATGAATGAATGAGCGAACAAATAAAACACCCCAGGAAATAAAATGATGCTTGAAAAGGAAGAATGAATTGTAGGAGAAGGAAGAGAAAGATCCAACATCAGTATGTGACTGCATTTCTGTGGAAGCCATTGTTTATCTCTCTAAAATGTCTGCTTTCTTTTGTTCAGGTGTGATTTAATTAGACGATTTTTAAAAAGTGGTTATAATTAATTACTTATTTAATTAATTTAGAGAGAGAGAGAGAAAGAGAGACAGCAAGTACCAGTGGGGGAGAGGGGCAGATGGAGAGAGAGAATCTTAAGCAGTTTCCACAGTCCTCAGAGCAGAGCCCAATGTAGGGCGTTATCCCACAACCCTGGGATCATGACCTGAGCAGAAATCGAGAGTCAGTTGTTCAACCAACTGAGCCATGAAGGTGCCCCAAAAGTAGTTATTTTTTAAAATAAGGAATTTTATTACACGATTTATTTTTAAATATTTATTTATTTATTTATTTATTTATTTATTTATTTAGAGGGGGGGAAGGGGAGGGGCAGAGAAAGAGGTACAAAGAGAATCCCAAGCAGTCTCTGGGCTGTTAGCACAGAGCCAGGTGTGGGGCTCCATGTCACAAACTGTAAATCATGAGCTGAGCCAAAATCAAGAGTTGGATGCTTAACCGATTGAGCCACCCAGATTCCCTTGTTACATGAATTTTGAAGTCTCTTCTGGCTCTAAAATAATGTGAACTCTTGAAGAACAAGATGTTTATTAAAACTTAGCTGTAAGGTCTACAGATTTTCTAAAGAAGTGATGAATAAGTTAATTTTAGAATAACACACAAGTGATTCTACACTATCCCTTCTGCTACCAAAGGCCAACAGCTAAATCAGATAAGGTATGTGTTCAGAATTATTTTCTGCATTTGGGAAGTTATAGCAGAATCGTATCAAGGCATTATTGCTATGACTTCCCCTCCTACCCCCTGCCCCCACTTTCTGTTAGATCAGGAAAAAAGGGATAATATAGTCCAGAAGAGCAAGTTTCTAAGACTCTTGGGGAAACAAACAAACAAGTAACCTTAAGCAGCTGGAAAAGAGATTCAGATAAAAGTTAGTTATGCAAGGGGGAAAAAAAAAAGGAAAATTTGAACTCTCAAGCCTCAAGTAGCTGTGTAAAGCCTAGAAAATGTGACCCTATTAAGAAACAGATTGAGGTTCTCTCCTTAAAACTATAGGTAAACATATGAAAAAAAGTTTACTTTTACTAAATATTATGGTTCTTTAAATCTTATTCTAAACCTAAATGAATTTTATACATATTATGAAGACTAGTTAGTAGTTATACTTTATTCATTTTATGTGATTCGTTTTTGTTTTTTCAGGAACATCATCATTGAATAAAACACGCACTGATTTTTTTTCCAGGTAGTAATTATGGGAGGAGCCTACCTCCTAAGAGTATCAACCTAGGGCAACTTTATTGACAATTAGGATATGTTCTACTCTCAGTGAACTTTCAATCCCCGTCAAGAGAGCATTCCACTAAAAAGGAGCCCTCATGCACTGTTGGTGGGAATGCAAACCGTTGCAGGCACTGTGGAAAACAGTATGGAGGTTCCTCAAAAACTTAAACCCAAAATTACCAGTAATTCCACTACTGGGAATTTACCCAAAGAATACAAGAATCCTAACTTAAAAAGATACATGCATTTCCTATGTTTATTGCAGCATTATTTATGATGGCCAAGATATGGAAGCAATTTTTGACCTGGTAGCTGAGAATATGTAGTCTCAACCCTAATGTTAGCACAGCCATGTTGGAAAACATTTTGATATAGTTTCTCAAAATGTTAAAAATAGAATTACTATATGACCCAGCAATTCCCATCCTACCCAGTTCCACACATACTTAAGAGCAAAGGAAACTTAGGTCTACAAAGAAACCTGTACACAAATGTTCATAGCAACATTATTCACAACACTCCCAAAATGGAAAAATCCAAACATCCACCGATGGCTAAAGAAAAAACAAAATGTGTATCTATACGATGGATAATAACTATTCCGCCCTAAAGAGGAATGAAGTCATGATATGTATGACATTGTGAATGAACCTTGAAGATCTTATGTTAAGAAATCAGTCACAAAACACCAGGTATTAGGTTATTTCATTTTGATGAAATATCCAGGATAGGCAGATCTACAGAGACAAAAAGCATATGAGGGTAGCCAGTGGGCTTGTGAGGACATGCAGGGTGACTCCTAATGGGTCTGGGGTTTCTCTAGGGGGCTCTAACATTGATTGTGGTGATGAGTGCTCGACTCTGTGAATACGCCAAAAACCACTGAACTGCACACTTTCAAGGGGCGAATTGTATGGTATGTGAATTATATCCCAATAAAGCAGCTATTAAGAAATACAATCAGCTGTGAAAATGCTTTAAGTTCTAGCACCCTGATTTCTGGTTTTACTCCGAGGAAGCGTGACCGGAAACAAACTCCTGTCACCTGGAGAATAAGAAGGGAGAGCAGATTATATCAACTCTTATGTTGGTGCAGTGGTGAACTTCAGAAGTATCGAGAGGGGGCAGGACCTCTGTGCTACCTATGCCCTGAGGTTGCTATGTTGGGAGGATGAGCTTTATAAATTAGTATGTGCATATGGGATAGTAGTTATCATGTGTTTCAAGCCAAAAAGATCCTTGGGAGGATCATGCTACAAACCTTGTAGAACAAAATCTAAACTACTCTGTATAATACGCCAGTCTGACCCTTGAAAGCTTTCGAGCTTCCACTCAAGCTCTTCACCTGCACACTATATTTTAATCTTGTCATACTGTCCTCATTGCCACGCATGCTATACTCTTTCTTAGCTTTGTGTGCATCTTTTGGCCAAGGTTCAGCACAAATGTCATCGTAGAAATTCAGTGATTCCTTCTCCATAAGCTTATACCACCCTTGCCCATATTCCTATTTGGGTACTAATCATGTTACTATAATTATTTTTAAGTTAGTAACCTTTTTTTCCAGGCCATGAATCAAGGGCAATATCTAGTATTTGGTAGGTGCCTAAATAAAATACTTATTATTTGGCTGGATGGATGAATGACTGAATCTAGTGTTAGCTTTAACTATCTCTGACTCACATCTCTGCTTTACAGGATAGGAGAGGAAAGGTGGAGTTAAACAATACTTTATAAATGAAGCATAAGTTTAAAATTTTGTAAGTGGCATAGGTAATCACAAATTAAATGGGTTGACAACTGTGTGGAATAGGTACAAGGACTGACAATTCGGACATGTTTTACTCCCAGTGACTTTTCAATCCCCATCAAGAGAGCATTGCACCCAAAAAGGAGCCCTCATGCACTGTTGGTGGGAATGCAAATTTTTGCAGGCACTGTGGAAAACAGTATGGAGGTTCCTCAAAATGTAAATTAAAATTACCAGTAATTCCACTAATGGGTATTTACCCAAAGAATACAAAAACACTAATTTGAAAAGTTACATGCACCCCTATATTTATTGCAGCATTATTTACAATAGCCTAGATTTGGATGTACCCAAGTGACCACTAATAGAGGAATGACAAAGATGTGGTACACACACACACACACACACACACACACACACACAAATAGGATATTACTTAGCCATAAAAAAAATGAAATCTATTTGCAATAACATGGATGGATCTAGGGGATAGAATATTAAGTGAAATCAGTCAGAGAAAGACAAATACCATATGATTTCACTCATATGTTTGTTCAAGAAACAACACAAAAGAATAAAGAAAAAAAAAAAAAGACAAACCAAGAAACAGACTCAAATACAGAGAACAAACTGATGGTTTCCAGAGGGGATGTGGATGGGATGATGAGTGATATAGATGAAGGAGATTAAGAGTACACTTATCATGATGACCACTGAGTAACATATAGATTTGACAAATCACTATATTGTACACCTGAAACTAATATAATGCTGTATGTTAACTATACTGGAATTAAAATTAAAAAGAAGAGAGAAAGCATTCCACTATGCTAAGTATATTTTATTTTCAAACAAAATAGCCCATGAACACAGCAACTACCACAATCTATTCCTCAACCCAATGTACCATAATCTATTGTACTGCTTGATGAAAATGGAACAGGCTGGGCATCAAGATAGATGGAAGGTCTACACCAAATTACCACCTTCCTATGATATTTTCTTTTTTTTTAAAAAAAATTTTTTTTTCTTTCAACGTTTTATTTATTTTTGGGACAGAGAGAGACAGAGCATGAGCATGGGAGGGGCAGGGAGATCGGAAACAGGCTCCAGGCTCCGAGCCATCAGGCCCAGAGCCCGACGCGGGGCTCGAACTCACGGACCGCGAGACCGTGGACCTGGTGAAGTCGGACGCTTAACCGGACCTGCGCCACCCAGGCGCCCTTCCTATGATATTTTCAAGGGTAATTATGAGAATACCCAATTTTCACCCTAGGTAATGACTTTAGAACTCAGCTCTCAACTAAGATGGGGCTGTATTCTCTAAGTCTGGGTATACTCAGTTGTGTTCCAGGTCCCAGGCTAACCACTTACAACCTCCCAGAGTATGCTTCAGACCTAGGCCGCAAACAAGCATGGCCCACATTACTAATATTATGGCTGCTGCTAAATCAGCTGTCAAGTTTTCTGAATTCTCAATTACTCTGAATGTTAAGCTCGATCCTTTGTGTGCATGTTTCTATTGATGCTGTTTATGTAAAGACTCCCAAGAGACCAGGCCTGACCTCAGTTTAATGCTCAGATGCTGTATCTACAACACTATCTTGCTTCTTTCCAGTGCTAGACAAAGTAAAATTCAAATATAATTTATTGTTGTGTGCCCTAACTTGCATGAATGACTAATATAGATTTGGAGTGAAGTGCTTTTGGTTTCTGTGTTTGCCTGAAATGCATATGTCTCAGCCTAATGCTCCGTGTAACTATTTCATAGTTATCAGATCATGTGAGAAATAGGAGAGAGAACCATAAAGTGGTTGGTGGATATTGGGTATTCATTATTTAACTTGCTATACCAGATTATATTCAACTAAAACTTTAGCGGCATGGTTTTAAATTGTGTACTCAATAGGGATAAAAGAACAAGTAATTGATTTTGCTTTCCGGGTGCCTGGGTGGCTAAGTCGGTTGAGCCTCGGACTTCAGCTCAGGTCATGATCTCACAGTCCATGAGTTCGAGCCCCGGGTTGGGCTCTGTGCTGACAGCTCGGAGCCTGGAGCCTGCTTCTGATTCTGTGTCTCCCTCTCTCTCTGCCCCTCCCCTGCTCATGATCTGTCTCTCTCTGTCTCAAAAATAAATAAAAACATTTAAAAAATTCTTTTTAAATTTCTATCACACGCAGCTTGGAAATTAAATCTTTCTGGATGTAATCTTGTGATGAAGATATGGAGCAAATGGATCCTTTAATAAACACGCAAGTGTTTACATGTGTGGTCTTTGTGCTATGTGTGTAAGACGAAATATTTCTATCGTTTTCTATTGACTACAGTACTTTTTTAAGGAAGAAGATATAACACTGTTACTTATTAGAGCAGCTGTAATCTCTAAAGTTGATGGTTTCTAATTTGATATTAGAGTCGTGATGTAAAACTTTTTTTTCATTTTTTTTAAATGTTTTTAATGTCATTTCTTTCTGAGAGAGAGAGAGAGAGAGAGACAGAGCATGAGCATGAGCATGAGTATGAGCAGGGGCGGGGCAGGAGAGAGAGGAGACACAGAATTGAAGCAGGCTCCAGGCTCCAAGCTGTCAGCACAGAGCCCAATGTGAGGCTCGAACCACAAACCGCGAGATCATGACCTGAGCCAGAGTCAGACACTCAACCGACCAAGCCACCCAGGCACCCCAATGATGTAGAACTTATTTAAAGAAAAGAACAATTAATTAGGACAACTGGATTTGAGATCTAGTTCCTGAAAAACACAAGACTCATCTTTCTGTCACGAAAAAAAAATATTGTTGATTTCCTTAATAACATCTAAGCTGTGTTTAGAACTGTGCAATTTGCTAAATGCTTTTACATCCACTCATTCTCACAAAATTCTTTAAAATCAGAGCAAGAGCTATTTTTGCCTCTTTTAAAACGTGACTATAGTTGATAACACCATATTGCATAATTCAAACTGGCTAAAGGGGTAGAAGTTAAATGTTCTCAATGAGAAAGAGAGGGAGAGAGGTGAGGTGATAGATGTGTTAATAAACTAGATGGGGGGAATATCCTCTCACAAGTATGCATATCAAAGCACCACCATGTACACTTTCAATATCTTAAAATTTTATATGTCAACTATCCCTCAATAAAAGTGAAATTACAAAACCCACAAAGAATGCTGGGATACTTGAATTTACTCATCTAAAGACATAAGCTTGGAGTGCCTGGGTGGTTCAGTAGGTTGAGGATCTGACTTTGATTTGGCTCAGGTCATGATCCCGGGTTGTGGGATCGAGCCCTACACAGGGCTCTGCCACTGAGGGTGGAGTCTACTGAAGATTCTCTCTCGCCCGCTGCCCCGCCCCAGAGATACTCTCTCGAAAAATAAAAGAAAAGAAAAGAAAAGAAAAGAAAAGAAAAGAAAGAAAAGAAAAATAACAGAAAGAACAGAAAAGAACAGAAAAGAACAAAAACAGAACATAAAAATATAAAATAACAGAACATAACAGAAAAATAAAATAAAATAAAATAAAATAAAATAAAATAAAATAAAATAAAATAAAATAAAATTAACACGAATTCTGCATTGCTGGACCAAGACCATGGTGTACCTCTCATATCACCTGTGGTGTCTTAGGGAGCTGAGGCGAGGAAAGGATATAAAGTGAACGACAACTCTCCACCTTTCATCTTCTAAAATCATTTTCAAGGTTTAGTTTTTCCTTTTTGGTCTTCACATTTAAAATGCTATGTGAATTTTTCATACTTAACCTTCTCTTTGGAATGAAGTTTTAATTTTGAAGAGGACGGTTTAAGAGAGCAGTTCCAATACAGATGTTAAAAATTCAAATGATCCACGTTGAACCAAATGTTAAAATAATAACTTCATTGTTTTCGAATTTGCATAGCAACTAATTAGACCTCTAGCCAGTTGAAATCACACATTATCAACTTATGCTGCACATTTCACATGTTCGCAAAGAGTTGAACGCTCTTCTGAGAGGATGCTCTCTGCATAGCTACAGATGTCCAGTAAAGCTGCTTGCCGATACAAACTAGGACAAACACATCTGTACCCACGTTAAAATATGTGTACCATTATGCTAGAAGTAAATTGCAAGTATTTTTAACCTCTGAGGACTTCTCATTTGGCTTAGAGAGTCCCTGTGACTTTTTAGTTCTTAGCATACTAGATACGACCAGGATACTTGCTATAGAGTAGTTGCTTAATAAATATTTTCTCAGTGCGCTTTTTTTTTTTTTGGTTCCTACATTTTCATAACCAAAATCTGATGACCTCACAAACCAACTGCATGTCCAGCGGCAGCAATAACAATAATTGACAACAATCCCCTAGACTAGAAACTCGAAGGGCGCCTGGGTAGCTCAGGCGGTTAAGCACCTGACTCTTGGTTTCCATTCAGGTCATGATCTCAAGGTTCATGAGTTTGAGCCCCACATGGGCTCTGCTTTAATAGCACACAGCCTGCTTGGGATTCTCTCTCTCTCCCTCTGCCCCTCTCTCCCACTCTCTCTCTCATAAAATAAATACATTTTTTAAAAAAAAGAAAAAGAAAAAGAAACTCCAGAGAACCCCATAGTGGGTTGGCAAATAGAATTGTTATGTTCAATTCCAAACCCAAACTTTTCTACTTTTTTTAAACTCTTTTATTTTAATTTAATCTCTACCTCCCCTCCAACCCCAACACAGGATGAGAGAATTCTTTGGTATTTAGGATTTCTGAGACTCTGAATTACGATTTAGTTTCTGGAGGAGAAGTTGTATAATGAGTATCTAGAGTAGTTGTCATAGAACCAAATGGCAGAAAAGAGTTTTACTTCAGGTCTCATCCTGACACCTAAAATGCTTGCTTGCAATTAAATAAGTCACGGGAAGAAATATAAGAAGTGATAGATATGTATATACATAGCTAGATAAATGGCTAAATACTATTTAAGGGTAAAAGTAGACATTAAAATATGTGTACCACTATGCTAGAAGTAAATAGCAATTTTTAAGAATCTGAGGATAAAAATGATAATGAGGGTAAGAGACAAAATAAGTGAATATAATTTTTAAATGCTATAAAGTTGAAATTTCTATATGGGAACACTGTAACCATACATTATAAATAATTACTTAACTTATATAATATATACCTACATATAATTATATGTAATAATAATTTATAATGTTTTTCACAGAAAGCTAAACAGGCAACCCCACGTGAGGCAACTTTTTTTAAAATTTTTAATGTTTATTTGTTTTTGAGAAAGACAGAGACAGAGTGCGAGTGGGTTAGGGGCAAAGAGAGAGGGGGACACAGAATCCGAAGCAGGCTCCAGGCTCCCAGCTATCAGCACAGAGCCCGACGTGGGACTGAACCACACGGACCCTGCGAGATCACGACCTGAGCCGAAGTCGGACTTTTTAAAATATTGTTTGATGGACAAGATATACAGACTTGAAAGATTAAGTACATTAAGAAGTACATTAAGCTACCATGATATTAAAGGTACTACATATAATTTTATTAGTCATGGTAGCTAAAATTGCAAATATACAAAATAAAATAGATTAAGAGGAAAAATTAAGTAGGACAGAAAATTTCATCACATAAGATTAAAAACCATTATATGTAATATGATCCCAGTTTTTAAAAAAAAATGTATCCCACGTGTTTTTAAAGAAAGACTAGACGGATTTATAAGTGATCGACACTATCCTTTTTTGCCTGTATGAAAAACAGATACCATGCATCTCCTTCACAATTAAAAAAAAAATACTAATTATTTAAAATAATGAAGAGACAGCCTTGAGCAGTGGCCAGCCTGTGAGTCACACGGAAAGAGGCTGAGCCCACACAGACGCACGCACAGTCCTCAGGGCATCCTCGGGGCTCAATGTCACGGTGGAGCGAGGCCCGCTCAGCCCCTTCAGGTCTGGCCTTGAAGCCCCAGTTCTCTGTAACAGCTGCCTTGCTTTTGCTCCCCCAGGCCTCCAGACTCAACTAGCCTTCTCCACAGATGCCTACAATATGCAAAGATGCCCATTGCCAGGTGGCTGTAATATAGACCAAATACCTGGGAACAGAGGAAAACTCTTTGGATCTGAGGTCTTTCATTTTCAGTGAGAGACTTGACTGGATGAAATCCAAAATTATGGGCAGGGTTAATGTTTGCATTTTAGAGATCACATTTTTCTTCCCAGATTGGTACTCTCATACAGTGTATACTTTTGGGAGAGCCACTTCGTATTAGCTTCTTCAGACGCAACAGGAATGAGTATATGCCTCATCTATCTTATTTATAGCAAGCTACAGCACACATATAAATGAAACAATTGAAACAAAGCAATGAACCGAAGTGAGCTCAGCCGAGGTAAATGTTATTCACAACTCTTGGCTTTGGCAAAGGAACAGAGGTTACAAATATCCTTAAACTCATCTAAGTCTGTACCGAAAGCAAATATTTAATATTATAATATTCTTAGACTATTTGCTTCAAACACATAAAAGACTTTTGAGAAAGTAATTGCAGAGATTTCAAAATAATTAAAAAAATTTTTTAAACGTTTATTATTGAGAGAGCATGAGCATGGGAGGGGTAGCGAGAGGGGGAGACACAGAATCTGAAACAGGGTCCAGGCTCTGAGCTGGCAGCACAGAGCCCATCGCAGGACTAGAACTCACAAACCACGAGATCATGACCTGAGCCGAAGTCCCACACTTAACCGACTGAGCCACCCAGGCGCATCCAAAATAACTTTGTAAGTACTGACTGGAGGGATAATGTAGAGCATTCACATACATCACATATACTTGTTAACTATGCAATCTTATATATTCCCAAATGGAAAACCAAAGCCTTTTTGAAAATGAGTCTATTGGGGCGCCTGGGTGGCGCAGTCGGTTAAGCGTCCAACTTCAGCCAGGTCACCATCTCGCGGTCCGTGAGTTTGAGCCCCGCGTCAGGCTCTGGGCTGATGGCTCGGAGCCTGGAGCCTGTTTCCGATTCTGTGTCTCCCTTTCTCTCTGCCCCTCCCCCGTTCATGCTCTGTCTCTCTCTGTCCCAAAAATAAATAAAAAACGTTGAAAAAAAATTAAAAAAAAATAAAAATGAGTCTATTAATTTGATGCAAATAAATCTTGACACTAATAAATGTATTTCTATATTAAAAACACACAAAAAAATATATTTCCATGCCCTCCCTTCCTTCCTTCCTTCCTTCCTTCCTTCCTTCCTTCCTTCCTTCCTTCCTCCCTCCCTCCCTCCCTTCTCTCTCTCTCTCTCTCTCTCTCTCTCTCTCTCTCTCTCTCCTCTCTTCCTGGTCTCCCCTTTTGGTTGGCACAAACACACAGGCACATGCAGACCTGCGGAGGGAACCGCAGACATTCAAACGCTTATTGCTTTCTTCTCCCTGAAACATTGTGTAAGCTTCAGAAACAACAGCAGTCAACGCTTCTCCAAACAAGAGTGGGCTCTAAAATTGCAGTTTTAAAACCACAGCTGTTAGAAGCTATAGTCCAAAGTTGCTATGTTCATACCATGTTTTCAACTCATAGTTTCCAAAAAATCCCTTTTTTAAAAAAAGTAGATACACATGCATAATTATTTATAGCCGCCAGAAAATAAAATACACACACATGCATGTGTGCCCACCACCACTCACATGTGCACCTCATGAACACTACCTCTGCAGTAAGTTCGGGATGAAGCGAAACAAACCACAGCAAATGTGTAGTATGTTGAAATGTTCATAGAAATACAACCCGCGTGAAAATGAGATAGTACCCTCGCTTACCAACATCATTTGGCTACTCTCTCCTTTTTCGGTGGGGTGCAGACAGAGGGATCCAAGCAAATTTATGAGGCTGTCATGTGACCCCACCGTCAGCCAAAGACTCTGCTACAAAGAAGCTATAAATTTCTTTCTCATTAAATACTTAGTCATCATCCCAGAAAGGTTTTATATCCAAGTCTCTATGCCCTGTGTTTAACAGATTTCCATCCATCTCTCTTTATATGGGACATTTTCTGTTAAATATTTCTTAGCACGTATGTTCTTACTGTTTTCTTGACCACCTGCAAAACCTAAATTTTATTTCCGTGTAGGCAACCACACTGATATCCAGAGTCTTTCCAAATTTTTTGGTGGCTTTAGATTATATTTTACGTAACCCATTAAGTGTTTAATGAAAAACACATTAATTTTTAACGATTGTTCTCTTCGCTGGATATTTTTTATTCAGAACCATGGTTATGTAGGTGCTATAAACTCATCGACCAGTATCATATACAATCTCAGTTAGTTTGGAGCACTTTCTCTTTTCTCAGTGGGGAAATCATGTATTGAAATATTTCATGCAGAGCTTAGATCTAACAGGCCTCTCTTTTCTTATTCATGCTTTTGTAAGCTTCCCTAGCCCCAAGACAGCACAGCCTCTCATCACCTGGCAAGGGTTGATAACACAAGACAAAATATTTTGAAGTCCAGGAAAAGCCATAAAAGAATGAATGAATCAGAAGCCAAACCTGTCAATTATCACCAGGGTTTAAAACCTAAATTCTCAAATAATTCCTCCAAGAATGTATGAGTGTTATTTCGTTTTGTTGGCACTCTTGTCTCACATCTGTGTGAGTCTCAATGTGTCTTGTTTTCTGTCCCAACTATGCCTCTTCCTTGACTGTGAAAATAGCCATTCAGAGTCCGTCTGGGTGAATTTCATAACATCCCTGTAATCTGTTCCTTTATCACCTATTTAATGTTTGTGATTAATCGCACAGTAGACCTACACTTGGCACTGGGGATGGGACTTGGCACATAACCAGACTCATGGCCTGCAGGCTGACCCACTATCTCAGGCTATAGAACACTCATTCTCCATCATACTTCAGGCTACGGAGACTACTGTGAACGACAGACTTCTCTGCATAAATGTGTGGCACACATCTCTACCGGGATTTGCAAGGGTCTTGGAAAGTTCTTGTCTCCACCTACTTCGACAGCAAAGTTCAGCAGACTAATATTTCTTAACTACATCACTGAAATGGCTCTGTAAAGGATAGCTGCATATCTTCTGTTACACTACCTTCATTCTAATATGCAAATCTATTACCAATTTTTACCTTATAGTACGTCAACATTCTGGGGCACAAATCCAACGACCTTAATATGGCTTATAAGGTCCTGAAGGATGTGGTCTCTGCTTAACCTTCTAGAATCTTCTTTCACCTTGCCCACTCCTCCATATAACCACTTTGCTCTAGTCACATTAAACTTCTTCCACTTCCTTGAAAATCATTCTTATCTCAAGGCTTCAAACAATAAGTCACCTTTGGCTTTAATATTCCAGCTCATTATCTAGGCAAATCCTGTTTGTCTGTCAGTTAAGAACGTTCTTTTGCAGGAAGGCTTCAACAATCCCCTAAAAGAGGATGTCAACCTTTCCTGCATGCTGTTGCTAACAATCATGGCTTTCAACATCTCTATCTCAATTTTCCACCTACTAGTGAATACTTCACTGGTCTGAAAGTGCTATAAGAAATGGTAACATATCAAAAAAAAAAAAAAAAAAAGAAACGGTAACACATCCATCTTGTTTTCCATGACGTCTTGTGAGTTCTGCTCAAGCATTATTAGGAACAGAAATTTGTTAAATTAATGAATAGCTGTTTCCATCTCCTTTAATTCCGTTTTCTCTCCCAATTACACATGCCCTCTTCCTTCCTGCCTTAGGTCTTCATGAATTATTGGCTTTGATAAGCAAATACAGAGAAACTCAGAGGACTGGAAACTTAGGACAGTATCTAGTACTGTTCTACAATTTGATAAATGACAGTGCCCTAGTCCAAAGAAATAAAAACAACTTGCCCAGAACACTGAACTGGAAAGAAGCAGACTCTAGACCAGAAGACAAATCTTCTAAATCCCTGGTCTGTGTTTCTGTGTTCTCTCAACTACGCCAAGCTATTTACCGATGATCAAGAATTTCTCATCAACTTCCTCCAACAAGGTTCTTGTGCCATCGGCCCTAGTGTTTACACTCTTATCTGTGCCAAGTGCTGATGGGGCGGTGGCAGGGTGGGGTGCGGTGTGGAAGCTTATTTAATTAATGGCTCTTCACCAATGTACTCATCAATAACATGTGAAAGCACAATTAAGGGGACTTAATGAGATGCTGTGTCAAAACTTGAACACATTACACTTATTTTTCCATTGAGTGAACTCAACAGCTTTTACAAAATACAAAAACCATGAACAGTTTTGTTTGTGTTAGCGCTGTAGTTGTTTTTAGAAGTTTAGAATGTCCTTTGTTTCCTTTTTTTGGTTTGTTTTTTTACCAAAACTGTATTCTAATTCTAAGTACACATAAGTTGAAAGCCTAAGTAAAATAGTTTCTTTGGGACATTATTCTGATGCACAAAGACTTCATAGTATTTGGGGAAACAAAATAGTTTTCCAGAATTGTTTGTAGGGTTTTTGTTCGTTTGTTCATTTGTTTCCAATCTTACTCATTTCCCATTGAGTCTGGGGAATAAGGAAAAGAGAAGATACTTACAAACAGCAAACACACCAATCACAGTTCACTTCCACTCTCTACAGCTTTGTCCTGGTCTTAGATGCCTCGTGTCAGTCACATCTTTTTGTGGGATCTCCCTGGTCATTCACAATAAACGGTTGTATCCCAGCAAACTCATGCTTCTCCCGAATCTAAAATGGTATAATGTCTTTGGAAAAAGTTTGACGATTTCTTCTAAAGTGAAATATACTCCTATCCAAAACACAGCAATCTACTATGTATTTACCAAGAAAAATCAAAATATACCCGTGAAAAAAGTATATACAACTGTTCAGAGCAGTTGTGTACATAAAAGCACCACTGGGAAGCAACCCAAAGCCAGGACCAGGTAAATGGGTAATCTGTGGGATATTCATAAATTGAGATACTATTCAGCAATACAAAAAAACCAAATTAATTGATACAAAAACACTATGCATGAAACTGGAAAACTTTACCTTGTACAAAAGGCATGAGGCACAGAAGAGTACACAGTAAGATTCTATTTACAGCACATTTGAGAAAAGGCAAAAGCAGTTACCATGACAGATAAGCAGATCAGTGGTTGCCTCTGAATAGGGAAGGCATTGACTGGACTGGGGTACAAATGAACTTTCTGGGGTGACAGTCAAGTCCTATATCTTTCCAGGGTGATGGTTACACCGGTGAACAGATTCATCTGTAAAGTATGCCTCAATAAAACAGGAAAGGAACAGAAATCTGTGCACTCATATTGACTCTTGTATTGTATATAGAATATGAGAAGAGGCCAAGAAATGGAAAAATAATCATAGTTGCAACTGTGATTTCACAAGGTAAATGCCACCCTGAGTTCTCCCTGAAACTTGCCAAAATTTGAGTTCACCTCCGGTGGACCCCAGGCTTCACAGAACACAACCTGGTATGCATTGTTTTCTTTGAGAACAAATATAAACACATTTTACTAGCCCTTTTTAAAGAACTTTGTTTTTCCCCAAAGGGAATTTAAGAAATGTAGGGAACGATAATAATTATTATACATTGGACATACATAAGAGTTTGGTTTATACTATGGGAAGGGTGTTTTAGTTATTTTTTTATAAAATATTCCGCTGATATTCAAGTTCCTTTCTTTTTTTAAATAACTATATAGACTGATGGACGTTCAATTACTTGAGAAAGGTTTTTAAGTTGTCTTTCCTTATTTCAGTGTAACAAATAATTTGACATAGGCATGGCCATTTAAAGCTCTAGAAAGAATTATTAAAGTGGAACTCACGGTATTAAATAACCATACAAAGAAGGCTTAAAGAGGGGGGAAAAGTCAGTAATTGTTTTGTGGTCTCAAAGTTTACCATTGGAGATCCAAAGCAATCTCTCATTTCTTGCAAAGTACTCCACAAAGCAGGCACATTAAGAAAAAAATGATGGGTAAGAGGACTAAAAATATAGCTACTAATGGAATGTGTTGATTTTAAAGTTGTATAAAATGGAAGTCAGATCACCTAAGTATAACTGCCTTTCTCTCAGCACTTTGCTTGCTGTGTGTCTTATTAGGCACTCATAGCACTTAATTCCCCTTGAAAATACAGGTTCATTGTATAATCATGGTAAGGGGAGAAACCATGTACTTCTTGTCTACTTTCTTGTTTTGCCTGGTACAGTGCTGCACAGACCAACTCTTGAACAAATGTGTGCTGACAGAACTCAAGAATTAAGAGCACATTATAAAAGGCGTCTATATTTATAAACGTGCTGGATACAAAGTAGTTACCTACGTAGCTTGAGGTAAATAGGCAGCTGTCCAGCTTTAGAATTCTTGACCCAGGCACTAGTATTATTCTAAAATGTGGCAGGGCTGGATGTATTCTCCATACATTATCCTCAAATTTCTAGGACCAAGAAAGCACAACAGAAACTTCTATATAAACCTTTTTAACACTTAAAAATATTGTTTCATAGAATTGGTAACAAAGGCATCATTCAAAATAAATTAGTGACATGAGATACATAAAAGAAAAACAAATTACATGTATCTAATATGATTTCTATCTTTAATTTTTCTGGGAAAACAGAAACAAATGGTTTTCCCAACATTTGATTAGAGAATGTTCTTTATTGTCATATCACAGACCCTAACTGAGCCAGACCTACAGTTTGAAAATGACTTCTGCAAGCAGAAGATGTCCTCTGGGACTGACGATGAAGATGAATAATATAGGACACAGGAAAATGCTAAGGAAAGGGCCTCGAGTTGACTACCTTTTTGTGGCGAAATTGTCTTTACATGGTTGTTCCCAACCTTCAGCCACCAATGGGCCCAAGTATACGTTTATATTTGTGGTACCCAGTTGAGGAAGGTTTGCAATTACATGCAACACGACGCAGCCAATCAGAACCTGCCGGTAGAAGAAAGCACGTAGTAGGACTCCCCATTCGAATTCTATATCCAATTCTTAGTTAAAGACCATATAGGCGGGTGTGATTCCAAAAATTATCTAATTTTAGAGGTAGACAGTGGGTCTCTGTCAATTTAACATGAAAACCAGGGGCCCGAAAAGGATGAATGACTTACCCCCGGATCGCACACATATCTCAGGTCGTACCCAGGGTTAATCCCCAATTCTCCTGAGTTCTGAGTTGGGGCTACTTTTCCTGCACCATCCTCTCTCTCTTGCCCTCATTCCTTCTACTTACAACCTGGGCTGCTTTCATATCATTACTTGGTTGGATCTCTTCAGACAGGACCATTACTTTTACGAACAAAGTTCAAAGGCATAGTCTGCTGATACTGCAGAGTTTCTGCTAATACACAGCCCTAAAGCAGCTCTGATACTCTCACTAAAGAACCCAGAGCAAGTAAGCAAACTCATTTCTCTGCAATAAAATTCCAGCCTCTTATATTTATGGTGGAACGACTTCTCTGTTAATTAATCTATTATTTGAAATCTTCTAATAATCAAAAATTCCCAGAGGATGGAGTACAGAGAACACTGCTCACCCCTCAAGTTAAAACATCAAAATATTTTTATGATAATCAGTTTTGTCTCATTTGAAATAGCCTGCAGTGTGTAGGATAACATTTCCCTTAAGACTCTTTAGTTTTGACACAATTGGAAAAATGATTTCTTTCTGAGTATATTTATAGGGTCTTTCTGAATATCTTTGTGCATGAAAATCTCAGAGAGACAAAGGAAATCAATTATCATTGGTTACGTTTTTTTCCTCCCTGTTGGAGGGAAACATAATAATTATTTCTTCCCATTTCATTACATACATGGGTTCAGAAAACAAAATGCTAAGTTTGTTAAATTACTTTGCTTAACTTAGAGAGAAATTTTGTGTTTATGTGAGGACTGGTTTGTACTATTGTCATCTTGAAATATGTTCAAGACAGCATGACCTGAGTATTTAAACTTTAGCTCATGTTACTTTCTGATGAAGTCTAAAGATTAAACATTTTTCATAGGCTTTTAACATAATAATCCCTTATGTTTATAATAAAGCCATGTGGCTAAGGGCTGGAATGTGACAAAAGAAAAACTTTTTAATTCTATTTTAACATTTGTTGACATAAGGAACTCTGCTAGGCATTCTGGGGGGAAATTTTTAATTTAAAAATATGACAAGACGTCTCTACTCTTGAAAAGCTTACAACTAAGAGAAGGAAGCAGGTAAGAACTTTACCCAGTGGCACTCAAGGGGACATAAGAGGAGGGCGACAGCACAGGAGCAAGAATTGTATTATGGAACCCCAAAGGGTAAGTGATGACTCCCAGTTAGAAAATGTGATCCTCAGCCACAAATGTCACCACAATGCAACCAACTGCTCAAGTGTGAATCTGGGTTGTCCTTGCTCCCTTATCTCTCACCTCTGATCCATCAACAAGTCTAATTGTTTCTGTATCAAAATGTACTTTAAATCCTTCCACCACTCTGTCCCCACACTGTTCCAAGTCACCATCACTTTTTGCCTAGACTGATATAACTACCTTCGTTCAATCTCCCCAATTCCACTCCCAATTTCTGGTCAACCCGTACTACAACAGATAAAGACATTTTTGAAATATGAAAAGATGACTCCTACTTAAAATTTGGCAATGGCTTCCCATTGCTCTTAAAAGTCCATTTGCTATAGGGGCACCTGGCTGGCTTAGTTGGTAGAGCATAAGACTCTTGATTTTGAGGGGTCATGAGTATGAGCCCCACATTGTGTGTAGAGTTTACTAAAAAAAAAGTCCAACTGTGGACACAGCCTACAAAGTTCCAGCATGATTTGGTTCCTGTCCTCTTCTCTTTTGTAGAGGACATGGTGGCCCGTCTTAGCATTCATACTAGAGGCCAGAGAGCTACAAACTGTAGGTCCTAGATTAACCCAGTACATCCTGATTATGGTTTGGTTTCTACCATTTAGATTGCATAAGACTGAAAAAAGAGATTTAGAAAATATTTCTGTCTCTTCTTTCACCCCCCGCTTTTCTGGCAAGTAGTATGTAGGAAGGGTCTGGCTTTTTGGGGGGAATTTTTCCCATTTGAGCTGTTTTCTAATTGCAGTGTCTTCCTGATAAAGGACATGGCCCTTTCCTGGCCCAATTCTACAGGTAGTTTTTTTCCGTAGCTTTCCTAATAAATCTGTAATCCATTTTATCCTTTCTACTAAAACAAGCTAAGATGAAGTCTAAATCCAGCTGTTCAACCCCGAATGATATATGTATTTTCAGCTTCTCTAATATGCCAAACTTTTTTTTTAAGTCTTTGCACATACTTTCTTCCTTGACTGGGTTGGCCTTCTTTGGGGTCTTTCTCAAATTTCACTCCTGGAGGCAAACATGAACTCCTCATAGATACTTTTCTTGGTTAATCAACCCAACTTAGATACTCCCCAGTTTTTCCCATTAAACACTCTGCTTTTTAACAGTAGTTAACATACACTATAATATAAACACATATAAAATATCAGATGTTTTGTACCATATACATATATCTGTATCTACATCTACATCTATATAACCTTCTTTATCATGTTTAGCCACTAAATTGTAAGTTCTGCCACTTGATCAGCAATGTATACCTAGTACCTCGGAGAGTGTATGACACATTTATTTTAAAAATAAATCTATGTTGCTTCTAGGAGTTGTCCAACTTTTCAGCCAGCCCATTCTTCTTTTGTTGCTTTTCACTGACCATGGTTTAGCTAGGGACACCAAGAGGGAATCTTTATTCAGAGTAGCTGGGGAAGTTCCCCACACCACTGCATCAAGGCAAATCCTAGCAAAGCCATCAGAGGTAGTGAGGACCATATGCATGGGGCTATGTCTCTGTGCTATCCTATCTCCCAGGCACGTCACAAGGTCTCTGGACTTGGAGTAGGTACTCAAAAAACAAATTGTTTGGCAAATGAATTGATCTCATTCCATCGTTTCATTTGAGAGTAATATGAGTCTGGGCAGATAAATTGCTCTCCCAAAGTCAAAAGAAATTATTATTTTCCCTACACCATTCTCTTCCAGTTCAAGCTGTCATGTCCCAAAAATTTCTCACACTTTACTTATTTATGTATTCATTCATTCATTCATTCATTCAGTGAGTTATTTTGAGAGAGAGCACTTGCATGTGAGCAGGGGAGGGGCAGAGAGAGATGGAGAGAGAGAATCTTAAGCAGTCTCCACACCCAGTGCAGAGTCCCACATGGGGCTCAGTCTCATGACCATGAGATCGTGACCTGAGCTGAAATAAAGAGCTGGATGCTTACTCAACTGGGCCACCCAGGCATCCCCTCTCACATTTTACTTTTGACATTAGAAATATGTTTCATTTATTTTAAATTCTGAGAAGAAAAGTAAAGAACAATTTTGGATACTGAAATTTTAAAACATACCAGATATTTTCTAATCAAAGCCCTCTCACAAGTCTTGTGGTTCTCAAAATCCAAAATGATTTAATACTGCTCAAAACCCATATTTAAATCTTTGCTAACATTACACGTAAATGATATAGTCCTCATATTAATTACATTCTTAATTACATGTTTTCGTGAATAGTTTTATATTTTAATTCTGATGAAGATATATTTAGTATAACTGACATAAGGACACTTTTCTCTAGCTGTTGATACAGAAAATATAAAATAAATTAAGAAAGAACTTGTTTTGTTTTGTTTAGTTAAATCACTGACATGTTATTTCTTTTCACAAGGTATACAGAGTGATAAAATTCTACTGGTATAGTTAGAAATTTAAAAGAAAAAATATATTTAAAAAATTTATTAAGTTTATTATTTTTTTGAGAGAGAGAGACAGAAAGAGCGAGCAGAGGAGGGGCAGAGAGAAAGAGGAGAGAGAGAATCCCAAGAAGGCTCCATGCTGTTAGTGTAAAGCCTGATGTGGAGCTAGAACCCATGAACCGTGAGATCATGACCTGAGCTGAAACCAAGAGTCAGACTCTTAACCGACTGAGCCACCCAGGCACCCCTAAAAGAAAAATTTTTAAAAAATTGGTTGGGAGTGGTAATAATTCCTTTGTGTTATTACATTTATTATTACTAGTATTTGAATTAATATTTAGATTAGGTAATATAATTATACTAAGAATTTTATATTAAATATATATGTATTCTATAACAATAGTCTGAAGGCATCTATTTCAAACTAGAGCATTCAACTTCTATTTTAATGTTCAGGTGAAAAATGTCATGTATAAAGTAAGAATCTATGTTCATTTAAAATATCTAGTGATTCTTCAACTTTTGTCTTCAGGATATTAGGGATTTGATATTCACTTTTAAATTTCTCATAATACTGAAACAAGACTTCTTTTTTATTAAAATCCAAAGCCCTTATTTAGACTGAATTCTCTTAATCTTAAAAAGATCCAAGAGGAAAGACCCCCCTTGATCCAACATTCTAAAACTGTATAAAATTTCAAAACATCTATATTTTTCTTATGAACCAGAGAGCTGGCTCCATTATGCTCAAAGTTAAAGACATACACATTTCAAATGTCAGGCCCATTAACTCTTTCAGTCCCCCTAGGAAACAATCAATGCAGACTTATGTTAGTGCAAATAAAATTTAAGATAGGAAAAAAAGATTACATTTTATAGGTACTTAGATTTTGAGTTTCAAGTAGGCTCCATTGGCACACATGGGAAAATCTATTTCTTTTCTCTTGGTTTTTATGGCTTGATATAAAATCATTTCTAGTGTATTATGTATGGAAAAGACCTCATCTTTTAGATACAGCTCATGTGTTTATGCATTTTGCATGCACAGTAAATCATCAACAGACACATAAGCATGTTGCTTTCTCAGCAATTGCTGGTCATATGGATTAAGAGATAGAGTATAGCTAAATATTCCTGATTATTGGAACATAGCTCTGTAAACATTCCTCAGCTCTGAACTGCAGTGTTAGACATTTAAACAATTGCTATTTGTTTGGGCAGAGAAGCTGCAAGCTATCATAGTGTGCATGGCGGCTTTACTCTATCGAAACACAGCGTCTAAACACAGAACTAAACCACTTCAGTTGTGGTCTCAGCCTGGATTTAAATAAACACTGTCTCTGTGAAACAAGGCCACCCCTTATTTAATTGTTCATTCAGCCCCTAAAATAGACCGGACAAAGTAGTCACAAAAAGGGACTGTTCAAAGTAGTATGTGCCAAATTTATTATTTACCTAATAATTTTAAAATTAGACTGTCCACTTCCCTCACACACAAATTGGAATCTTTAAAATGATATTGAGTGCCATTTTCTCCTTCTTATAGAAGACACTACATATGTGTGTTTGAATTATGTCTTGAAGATACTTAAGCTCAGGGTGCCGTGTGGGTGGGTTGGAAAGAGACCTATACTTGCTTGTATTTTGCATTTGTAGCATATAAAATACAACTGTTTTTAGGTGAGAATGGCTATCTTTTTCAGATTACAGAACCTGAATTTATTTAGGTTGGAATTAAAATAGAATATGTCTCTTCTAGTGAAGAAAAAAATTCCCTATCCTAAATCTGTTTCTTATCTCCTTTCATCTTTCACTTCGGTTACAACCTAATTCTCCCCCAAAAACTAGTTCCACGGAGTGCTCAGTCTTTCCCTTGCATGGAAGAGATTCCAAGATGACTGTCTTCCTGGATGCAATCTCATCCATATTTACAGCCCTCTCTCTGTTCCCATCCCTTGAAAAGTTCCCAGTAACTCTCAATCCCTCTCTGTCCCCAATCACCTTGACCATTTGTGTAACTGCCTCACAATTCTAACACCCTCCAAATCATAGTCTTTAAGGCACTGTTACTTCTTCCTTTACTATGATAGACCGAATCTACCACACTTCAAGGTCTCTCCAGCTTACCCCTTCCTTTCCTGTTCTATTAACTGTCCTGTTCTGGGAAGTGATTGTATCATATTTACAATTGAGCAAAAATCTCCCTAGGTACTTTCTTCTTCAAGTCACTGCTGGCACCCAAATGTCTTACCAACTGTCAGATTGGTCTCCCTAATGTCAAGCCCTGAGTCCTCAATGTACTGTGTCGGCCATTTCTTGCTGGAGTTCACCTTCCCTGTTGAACCCTGGCATTCTAACTCCCCGTCAACCAACATCACATCCATTTCTGCAACTTTTTTTAAATTTATGCTCTCTTCCACAGGGCTTGCTTTTTCTTTCTCTCCCAAAAATCTGTGTCCAAGCAGATTCTTCCTTTAAATTTTACAACTTTCATGGAGGCCCCAGCAACTAAAACCAGGAAACATACATGCATGGCCACCAACTTTCTGCTCTATAGGCTACCACCCCCATTTCTAAAAGACACAAATCTATGGATGACAGTTACTTTCTCTACTATTACAATGGAGTCAGGGCGCGGGGGGGGGGGGGGGCGGGGATCTTCCAGAATTGATCTGATTCTCCAGGCAGATGTGTACGAAAATGTTCTTGGCTCATTTTTTGCTCCCTTATCCCTAATGAAATTTCTTTCAAAAAGCAGTGTTTGCAACCTCTATGAAAGAAACATAAAATTTCCATCAACACAATATCAATGAAAGAAGAAAGTACATCTGTGTTATCTATTATTCCAGCCTAAACCTCAGTACAAACTTCAGCACATATTTGATGCTCCAAAATATGTATTATATAAACAAATATTTAGTGTGGATGATAGCATCATTGTATACAACATCCAAAACATTTCTCCACAATGCATTCCCTAAAAGAGAATTGCATATGTCTGTGCTCCGCTGACTTGTGAACTCACCATGTGACTGACTTTGCACCCTCGCCATAAAAACAAGAGTAAAAGTGACCCATGCTATCTCTCAGCAGATAATGTATGGCTTACCATTTCTTTCTTTTTCCCTGTACTATAAGACAAACAATGCCCAGATACACCTACTCTATCAGACTACGTCCACAAATAAAGGCTTATTCAGCAAAGTCATCACAAAGAATAAATCTTAGTTTAGTAAGCCATTGAGATGTAGGGGTAATCTCTTACCATTACATAACTTGCCTTAAGCTTTCTCATACAGAGAGAATCAAATATTTGAAGTAGGACTATTCTCTCCTAGTACTAGCTATTGTCTCTGAAAGAAAGAAAGGGCAATTCTTTTCAATCAGGTTTGTGAATTTATTCAGTACATAAACACTGTCCCCAGTAACACAGAAAACAGACTGACAAAGGGACAGTACAAGAGATTAGACCTCATTTTTTCTCTTTACCTTTGTTCAAATTTGGTAGAAGGAGAAATTTGAGGCAAAGGGGATTACAGGAAGTTTTTTACCTTTTAAGTCATAGACATCTAATAAAATGTGTAAAATGAGCTTGTATTATGTATAATTAAATATCTGTAATATATATATATATATATATATATATATATATATATGAGCGGATAAAGTGACAACTGTAAGTTTCATGTGAACTTCGGCTAGAAATATTCTGTGAATATGTTAAGATATATTTAAGATCAAAACATAAATTATAAAGTTAATGTTTTTCTACTTGAATGGGTAGCCTACAGGTACTGGTATTATTCCCTCTATAGAAAACTTTAGAAAATTCTAGAGCTGTAAATTAATTTAGTTCAATATTCAGGCAGGAAATGCATATTTCTCTGTATAATTTCATCTATGATACCACTTGAGAAATTTATCTTTGCTTTATGTAACTTTTTGTGGAAATTTTCCTTCTCAGACCTGATCCATAATTTAGCATGTTTAGTAATTAACACATGTAATGATGTGTTAATGATCTCTTATTTATACAGCACCTAGCTTCAATGAACACAAAGTACTCTATTTACTTAATTTATTCTCTAAACATAGCATCTGGAACTAACTTTGGACTTAAATTAACTCCACTAAAGAGTAGATTTCTATAAAATAAGATTTATTTAAGGGCAAGAATAAAAAATTAAGACATGGAAGTGTTCTTCTGCATGACACATTTATTTAAGGCTTTTGATTTAGACTTAAGGGTACTAGAAAAATATTTCCAAACTCCTATCAGTGTTCAGCAGGCTCTGGATGACTACCTAGAACCTTACATTTTTATTAACATCAGAAGAACTTAATTTGTAATGAAAGGCAACTTTGCAGTTGCAGCTAATTCTACATTTACCTGCCTCCATAACTTGCTTTACTCACGGCTGTTTCTTGCATTAATATTCATTACAAAAGCCCCCTTCTAATATTACTTGATTTGACAGAAATGCATTAGCTATGACAAATGCTTCATAATGTACTCAGACAGTATTAATGCAAGTAGAATCTACAGTAATTATTGCTATTTAAACACACAGATTACTCCTTCTGGTCTTCTTCTTTAAAATGAACGTAAAATTTACAGCCACCAGAACTTAGAAATATCTGCTTTTTAAATACAATTTGCATTAATATCATTTCCCCATATTAAAAGAGCTATATACAGAGATAATGGCATATAATAAACATGGTGGACTCATATATGTATTGAAAAAAAAAGAGAGAGAAAATGGGATAAACTCTGTACTTGTCCAGAAAAAAGGGGGATCTCAGAAGGATGGGCCACTTGGTATCACAGTAAGATTGAGGCCATCTGTTACTCGATATCAATTTATCCTCCAGACGTC
Organism: Lynx canadensis; assembly: GCF_007474595.2. Taxonomy (NCBI): domain Eukaryota; kingdom Metazoa; phylum Chordata; class Mammalia; order Carnivora; family Felidae; genus Lynx; species Lynx canadensis. The sequence continues at coordinate 20,632,347 of NC_044311.2, read as the reverse complement.
CTTTCTTTGACTGCTCCCTTGTTCTCATCACATACATCCAGATCAGCAGCTCCTTCCAATCAGGAAAGATCCAGGAGATGAAGAAGGATTTCCCATTCACTTTGAAGACCACTAAGATGCATCACGCATATAACCTGATTCTCTCCTAAGTGATTTGTCTGATGATATTTGACTTCTTCAAATGTGTAAGCTTAGTGTATGAACTGGATCCTATATGGAGCTCAGTAAGAGCTCTGAGGTCCATACAGCAGATTATGCCCCTATCATACCCCCACCTAAAATGCCCCAGGCTAGCTTTTTCTATTTGAGGGATTGTTTTTTCACAACTGCAGAGACTGAGAATTCATTGCCTCTCGAGGTAGCCCGGTCCACTTGCAGATACCTTTAAATTTTACAGATTTTTCTCATTGAATTGCAATCCACCTTTCTGCAACTTCCTTTCATTGTCCAGTTAGCTCTGGATGGGTTAGCTCTGTCTCTGTGGCCTGGAACAGCACATGAATATAGTAAGTGTTCGATATACAATTGTAGGACAAATGAGTGGAGAAACAACCCTATTTGTTTGGAAGTCATAAACTTCATAATCTTTTTTTTTTTCTAAATAACAAAGTATTTGGACACTGTTCTCAACATTTTCCTCAGGTTCAGAGTTCCAGTTGCTTCAGGTCCTTCTCTCATTGTGTGGTTTCTAGACCTTTTGCCATCCTAAGGGATTTGTTCTGGTCTTGAACAATTTCATAGACTTTCTTTGAAGTGAGAAGGTCAGAACTAAGTGCAATGCACTAAGCATGGTTTGACAGTAAGTGGGACCACTGGTTCTTTAAGCATGGGACTCATTTGTTCTGAGTAGGATTGCAAAAATAAATGGTCTAGGACCAACCCATGGTTGATTCCTACTAAGTGTGTGGTTCACTCAATCATCTAAATTAGTGGTCAGTGAATTGCGGCCTGCAGGCCAAATCTGGTCTACCATCTGTCTTTGTAAATAAGGTTTTATGGAAACATAGGCACATCCATTCTTTTATGTATTACATATGGCTACTTTCACTCTATAATGGCAGAAGTGAGTAGCTGTGACAGGGACTTATGGCCTACAGAGGTGAAAATGTTTCCATCTAGTCCTTTACAGAAGTTTGCTGATCATTGTCCAGGGTCAAAGTTCATGCCAACATAAGCAGTGGCACCAAATATCACAAACCCAAGAGAACCAAGGAAGCTAGTCTCTCCTAGCAAAGCTATCTTTTACCTAATAATTTCTTTAAATCAGCGTTAGTCCAACCTCTGAAATTGTTACAATTATCTGTGAAAGTTTTTTAAAAATGCCAATTCCTGGGTCTCAAACTAGGTCAACTAACTCAGACACTCAAGGCTGTGGCTTTGAATAACCCCTGACATTAGCACTCCTGCCTTAGTCCTCTCCTTCTAACACCGTATCCTTTAGTTATTGCTGGTTTTGTTGTGATTGTCGTGGTTGTTTGTTTGCTTAAGTGTCACTTTAACAAAATTTTGGACCAACAGAGAAGTTTCAAAAATAGTATTGAGAGAATTCCCATGTAGTCTTCATTCACATTCCACCACCGGTAACATTTTTTATAGGCGTAACAAAATTATCCAAACCAGAAAATTGACTGTGGACAATACTATTAGCTAAATTATAGATCTTTCTTCAGAATTTGCAGTTTTAACATGCAATTTTTTCGTGTATATTTCTTTGACATTTTACCACATGTGTATTTCTTGTAATCACCACCACAATCAGGAAACAGACCGTGATATTACACTAAAGAAACATCTTCATGCTAACCCTTGGCTGTCACAGCCTCCCTATAACTCCAAATCCTAAAAAATACAGCTGAGTATGAGTTGGAGAATGCTACCTCAATGGAACAACAAAATATGGAAAATCTTGAGATTGGTTTTGTTCATTGATGGTTTTGTCCATTCACCATGATGCCCTTTAGGGCCACCCAAGTTGCTGCATGCATCAATCGTTGACGCCTTTTTATTGTTGAGTAGCACTCCATAGTATCAATGTATCGCCGTTTGTTAATCCATTTGCCCAGCGAAAGACATTTGGGTTGTTTCCAATAATCAGTGAGCATGAATAGTTTCACAGTTTCACAGTGCCTGCTGGAGAGGAGTACTGCCTCTGCTTGTACCAGTGCTGAGCAGGGATGGTAAGTAGGACTCTATCCCACAGTTTCCGAAGGGTCCAGGAGTAAGACGGCTAGGTCATATGGCAAGTATATGTTTACCTTTATAAAACTTCCAACTGTTTTCCTCACTGGCTATATACCAGTTTGCATTCCCACCATCAATGTGTTTCAGTTGCTCTGCGCCCTCATCAGTATTGGCATTGCCAGTAACATTGCCATTCCAGTAGGTTATAGTGTTGTCTTCTCATGGTTTTATTCTGCATTTCCCTACCAGCTAAAAAAAAAAAAAGTTGAATATATTCTTCTGTGCTTATTTATTATCTGTGTATTCTTTGGTAAAAAAGCTGTTCAAACTTTGGCCCATTTTCTAATTAGAATGTTTGCCCTCTTACTGTTGAGTTTAACCTATTCTTTATATGTTCTAGATATAGAATCTCCTAGACTTGTGAATTGAAAGTATTTTCTTCCAGACTGAGGTTTTGTCATAGAACAAAAGTCTTCATTTTCATGAAGCCCAATTTATCAATTTTTCTCCTTTATGGATCATGCATTTGCTGTCATTATCACTCAGGGTCCAATCTGGAGAGAAAAACTACACAGTATTTTGCACATGGAAAGTTCACCATTAACTCTAACAGGGGTCAGAAGTAAAGATATCTCTAAACAATGTAAGACTAACAGATATACAAAGTAGCTAGGTCATGTCATGTGCTGAGGTCATGTGCCTAAGGATGAATGCATCCCTCCCAGAGCTGATCTCCAGACCTTGTTGGAGAGGGTGGGGCCATGGCTCACTGAATTGCTGCTATGGAGCCTCCCTGGTAGTACTTGCTGGAAATCTGGCCTCTAAGGTACCAGTGAAAGCTGTTCATTGTGAAGTATCGAACTTGAGGAACAAAGCTATAAAACTGCCATTGGCTGAGTTGGGAGAAGTTCCTGGCCTATCTATGCTGCTGGCCACCATGCACAGCAGGAGCTGGGTGTCTATGGCAGAAGCTGTCCACCCTGCAGAAGTCTGGCCGGTGAGTACCCAAGACCAGGAAGAAAGACTTCTTCCTCCTTTAGTGTCTCTCCAGTGCCCTTTACTGACCAAGATTAACATAATGCTAGCTGATAAAAAAAAAAAAAAAAAAAAAAAAGGATAGTTTAGAAGGGCCCACCCAGATCCACTTTCACAGAGTGAGGCTGGCTGTCTGGGCTCTCCCCCACAGTTTCACAGTGCCTGCTGGAGAGGAGTACTGCCTCTGCTTGTACCAGTGCTGAGCAGGGATGGTAAGTAGGACTCTATCCCACAGTTTCCGAAGGGTCCAGTAGAGGAGAAGAAGCTTCTTTGAGCTATTCACCTGGAGTGTAGAGTATAGCCAGAAGGGGCCCATCCCACCGGGCCACCACCTTCCAAACCCACGAGAAGGCTGGAAAGAGAAGGATTTCCTTGGAGCTGTTGTATGTGCAGCTACTGGCAATTCCAGGTTGCAGACTGTGCCAGCACCCGGGCTGGCATATAGGGGGAAACCAAAAATCAAAACCCAGGGGAAAAAAAAAAGAAATCATCAAAAACAAAATGAAAACAAAAACCATGGAATGTCCCACTGAGTCATCCCTCAAGTCTTTAGGTTCCCCCGGTAGTCCTACTTCTGTCTACCCATCAGAGTCTTCCAATAGTTGGCTTCATGTATTTTTCCCAGGGTTTATAGTTGTAATTAGCAAGAAGAATGGGTGCTATGTGCTTAGTCCATCTTCTCTGGAACCAGAAAATCTCCATAGTCTATGTTTAAACTGACTGATTTCCTCAGACAACATGTCAAAGCTTGTTCCAAATACAGGTGTTTCTGAGCCATGGTATTGTCATGATCAGCTGGCTCAGGAAGATCCCTTCTAAAAAATGCTTATCCTGATCTGTAAGACTTTCTTATTCACTAAAGCTGGAGATGGGCCATAATGTGGACATTGAAGAGACACCCATGCCGTTATGAAGGGCAAGCTTTACTAAATATTACAACTAATGAAGAAAGAATTTGAATTGTCCTACACCGCCAGCTGGGGGAGGCAAATGTACATTCAGCATCGATTTTCACCTCTATGGCACATCAAAGGTATAGGAATGCCTTGGAACTCTTCTGGCTATACCATCATTTCTGATCTTGCTGGCTATGGGCTTCTTCCCTGGCATTTCCTTTATATAGATGATGTCTTTCTAACCTTTCCCTCTATTTATGAGGATCCAGAGGAGTGAGAAAATCCCAATCCTATCTCGAAATTACAACACCTGATAATAATAATGATATAACAGTGTATGGTAATAGTAACCTTCCTATCATTTCAGAGTATCTACTCCGTGCTAGGCACTATGATGTGTGTCTTAGCTACACTTTTGACCATCCTTACTATAATTGATTATTTGACAAATGAAGAAAAAAAGTGGTATAGTAGACATGAGAAACCTAGAGTCTGATTCCAAATTTCTTCCACCTTTCCCAAACCATCCTTTTTTTTGCCTGTACCTATAGGTATACATCATAGTATTTCCATTTTGGTTTTATCTACTGAGCAAAACTGAAAGCTCCTTGATGGAAGTGAATTGCCTTGGGTCTTAAAACACCGAGCTGACAAAAAATCCCACGTTAGGTGTTGAGTGGCTGCTGATTTTCATAGCTGCCAATTTAGAGGCTGTCCTTCTCTAGCAACTGACTTAGCAGAGAGATTAAAAGAATTTATCTAGAGAGTCACAAATCCAGCCAATGACTAGCTGAGTGGAAGGGATGCTCAGTGAATAATGAGGCTAATCCGACTGATAATCAAAATTTGACCATGCATGCCTATGCGCACCCAACCTGAAAAGAGGTGTCACTGTATGCATTAATTTATAGCTACATATGAAGGAATGGAGCCAAGTGTCATAAATGCAAGTACAAGCCTTTCAAATACACACATTTCAGAGACTCATATATGACGATGATACTTGATAAAGGCTCACATCAGTCATGCCTAGCCTCCTGTCCTGATTACAAAGTACACACTGTCCATTTCTCTGAACATCAAAAGATGATAAATGTCCTCCCAAACAGGTAGGGCTAAGAGAAGTGCCTGAAATATTTCTCAGTGGTTTTGCAACAACAAACATATTGTTTGGATTTTTTATCTTCTGTGGCATGAAGAGCAAAAGGCTTTAGCTGTCAGGAAAGCGAAAACGAAAAGAAATAAAAATCAGATCTGGGCTTTGGAGTAGACATTACATCACATCTAGTGTTAAGCATAAACCAGAGCTGGAACTTGCTGAAAACATTCCCAACAACTAGTCACACAGCCTACGCCAGAATTCCTCCATAGTCAGGAAAATACCTGAAGTGCTTTATTTGATAGGAAGTTCTTTTGCTCGTTCGTTCATGCATTCTTTCGTTCATTCGATAGTCATCACGTGCTTTTTTTTTTTTTTTTTTTTTGAGCCAAGACTAGACAAGGTGCTAGGAAAATAGCCATAAACAAAACATATATATCACTGTTCTTAAGGAATGTCTCTTCTACTGGAGGTGGCAGACAATAAACTAAACTGTACAAGAATAAATTCTTTATAAGTGTGATAGTGTGAACCTGGTGAGGTCTTCTGTTTTTTTCACCAATCTTCCCTGGTTGTATACTTTCATGCCATACAGAACAAGGCTGTTCTTACTCTTCTACATGGCGACGCACAAGATACCTGAGGATAACTAGCACCTTATCCTCAACATTTCTGCAGGACAAACACCTCCAGAATTGTTTTAACTCTTTCACATTTGACAAAATGTTGTGGCCCTTCATTCACTACACTGGTCCTGCATGGTAGGCTGTAGGCATTTCCTTTGTAAATGCACTGGTTCAAAATCTATCACTTTTGCTCCTAACCACTTTTGCTACAATTAATTATGTGGCCCCAATATAAATGCAAGAGGCCTTGAACATGGAGGGAAATACAGGGATATTTAGTGAACGTTGTCTCTAATGCAAATTCTAAATTTCACCTAACATCACGACAGTAGATGTAATAATGAATGCCATTACCTTCCTCATTGCCAATACTACACCTAACTCTTAAATGTAATCACATACACACTATATATATGCACATACATAACAATGTTAATATAGTAATAAAATAGAGAAGACTTGATTTAGGAAAGGGAATTAAATAATTGCTTATTGAAAATATAACACATATAGCTGGATCACAATCTTGCATTTCAGAAACAGCATGCCTACTGCTCAGGATCAAGGCCCCTGGGGCTAGATTTACTGAGATTCCAATTCTGGTTCTATCATTACTAGCTGCGTGACTCCAGACAAGCACTTAACCTCTCTGATCCTTCGTATCTTCATCACAAAATGAAAATAAGATCAGAATCAGCATCCCTCCATAGTATGTAGGGTGCTTGACTCACTGTAAGTGCTGGAGATATGTGTGCTATTGTTGTTGTTATATTTGGTTATGCAATGAAAACATAATTTCTTTATTTGCTAAAACCAAGTGAGTCTTCCTAAAGAGCTTCCTCCATGCTAAATTGGAAGGGGGGTGAAGGATGTACTACAACACTGAACTTACGTATTTAACGTCATCATACTCTTTACAGGTTGAATAGCCTCTTTGGGATTTCTTCTAACTCTGTGGAGCAGAGTTAAAGTTTTATGTCTCTTTCTCTTCCTGTGCTTGCTCTGCCATTCCTTCCTCCTTACTGTTAACTTTAGGAGGATTATAATTATTCATACAGTCAAGGCAAAAAGGAAAATATAACTCCTCATGAAAAAGCAAGAAGTATGCCAGGTCCGAAGAGAGCTAATATTAATATAGTTTTTCTGGCACCTGCATCTATCCAGAATAGAATCTTCTACCATACTACCGAGACAAAACTCCTAAGTTTATTCTAGTCCATCTGATTCTCTGTAGAGGAATTCAAATGTATCCCTCTGTCCTGATTCTCAACCTTCTGTTCATCCAATGTCATAGTGCTGTAGAAACAGGACAGAAATGACATTAAGGGGATTACAAGGAAAGAGACCTGGGCCTACTGGGCAGTTTGGTACTTAACACTTGGCTGTTTTGTTAGACCAGGGTTTTTAGAACATGAATAAATCCAGTCAGCTTCAGTTCTCTGGAAGGAAAGTTTCAGCATTTATTTGTTTAATCTCTCTAAAGCAGTCCAAAAGCATTACCTGAAGGCAGAACTTAGAATTGGATTTCTGGTCCCAGAGGACACCAATGTTGCTGCTAGAGTCGGCCTAAAGCCCTAGCATGTAACAAGCACATTTGCAGTTAGAGTCTATTAATAAACTGATGAAAGCTCACCAGCTAAAAGCTGGAGAAATGCTATTTAATGCTCTCTTTTGCTTTTAATGGACTGAAACTTGTTAAAATGCTGCTAAATAATAAGATAAATTTTTCTTGCAGTTGATAGAAGGGCAGGAGCGTGCACGCACACACACACACACACACACACACACACGCACACACACACCAATTGAGAGATTAATCTCCATAGGCTTGACACCAAAAAGCAGCTGGAAATGTAGCAAAACCTTAGTGTCTAGAGAGTCCAAGGAGCTCCACACAGTCTGGAGATGAAACTCGAGATGTTTCACTCAGACAGAACTATGATTACATTATCAACTTTTCCTGGGGCTATTAAATCAGTGGAGCAAAAAATAGGCACATTTGGTCCACAGACAGAGAGAGCCGAGTATAGCAAAGAGAGGATTAAAATGGCACAACAGATGTCTCGGGGCTCTCATATCAAGGTGCATGCTCAGAAGGGCTCTTCCGGGGGCTCTAATGTGGAAAATGGCTTATTGAGTGCAAAAATGAGAGAAGTTAGGGGATGGACTTTTAAAGACTTTCCTCATTCTTTAACTTCCCAGATGGGCTGTTTCATCTATTTTGGATTCGTGATGTCAAACCAACCCATTGATGCAGTCATTTTGGTGAGACTTTTGCTTTTGTGACTGCAGTCACAATTAAGCACACAGTCAACACTTGCTTCTCCCTTGCCTCCTAGGAACATTCATCTACCAGCCCCACCCTGTGCAATGGGTTGTCCTTGACCTGCAAGAGGTTCTAGGCCTCCAGGAGATGATGAAACTCTTGGTTAATCAGAATGTAGCCTTAACATTAAGGACATCTCACTCTTCTGGTTACAGAGACCACTTTCTGATTTCCTTCCTGTTTGTCTGGATTTAGATTTACAGCCTTCCTCTGAAAACTTGAGGCTACCCATTCATTTTTGACATATATTCTTAAAATTTTTTTACTTCAAAACATGGCTCCAGTGTTTTGAACCTCATTTTAACTTGGATTTAGCTCTTTCTTGCCTTCGCTACCATGATCAATATGTCTTTCCTATTATTGTCCCAATTTCTCTCTTGTTTCCCAAATCTTGTCCTGCCTCTTCTATTGTAGCTGTGAATAGAATAGAATAGAATAGAATAGAATAGAATAGAATAGAATAGAATAGAATCCAGTCCAATCCAATCCAATCCAATCCAATCCAATCCAATCCAATCCCACTGTGGCAGATTTCATTTGCAAAAATGGTTCCTGTCTTACATAACCATCTTACATTGTGACTTTGCCATTCTGCCATCATTGGGTGGAATCTAGGCCCTCTTCCGTTGTGTCGGTCTCAACTGATAGAGTAAGGTGGAAGGATATTGTGACTTTAGAGGGTAGGTTATAAAAGGAAATAAAGCTTCAATTTGCTGTCATTTTGGGATCCCGCTGTCATGCTGTGAGCAGCCCAGGACACATGAAGAGGCTACCGGTAGTGCCCTTGGCAGATAAGCCCCTGCTGAGGTTCTAGCCAAAAGGCAGCATCAATAGGCTGACGTGGGAGACATCATTCCACCACAAGGTGCTACTTGACTGTAACCACACAGAAGAGAGCATCCCCTATTCCTCCACCAAAGCAAAAACTGCCCACTTAATTTCAATATCAGGAGAGATGCTAATATAATATGAATAATATTGCTAATAAGATCCTAATAATCACGAGAGAAACGGACAATCAATTCTTTTCTTTTTTCATTACCAAAAAAAAAAAAAAGGCTTGTTTTGCATACATACACAGATAATCGGAGGAAGAAAAAAACATTAAGTAGCTGAATATGTGGAGGTGTCTAGACTAGGGATTTACAAAATATGGTCAGTAGGCCAAATCCAGCCTGCTGCATGTTTTAGTAAATAAAGTTTTATTGGACCACAGCTCAGTCATTTACTTATGGCCGATGTCTGCATTCATGTGACAATGTCAGAGCTGAGCAGTGTGACAGATAGTGCATCGCCCACAAAGACTAAAATATTAATACCTGGCCCCATTACAGGAAAAGTTTGCTGAACCCTGATCTAGACAAATGGCTGACTTTTCTTTTCTCTTATATTCTTTTAAAACTTTTGACAGTGGATATTTCCCATTTTGCAACCTAATATACTTATTTCCTATCCAGTTATATAAAATTTTATATTAATATACATTTTCATCAAATGCAAATCCAGATTCTAAGGAGTCATGTATGTGGTTTTCATAATGGTTATGTGAAATCGAGTATGAATTGAAGAACCCAAAAATAAATATGGTCATTAACCAAGCAATGTGACACATTATGGTAAAATGTTTTATTTTTCTTTCTGTAATAAGAAAACAGCTAATAATACTGGCAACTCCTGACTGTTCAGAAGTTTACACTGGGTGGGATTTTGATGAAAACAAAACAAAGGCTTTCTCGGGTGTTTAACCAAAGGTAAATGTTCTTAAAGGCCACATCTAAACTTAATTAATCTGATGACAAAGTGCCCACAAATTGAATGGGCTTGCTATATGGATTTTAAATGTGTTCTATGTGAAAAAATTACTTTGTCAATCAAGGCCAACATGGCATGATTCCTTCTTTACTCTTTGCATTACAACAAATTACATTTCTGCAGCATACAAGTAAGAAAGAAAAGAAAAGAAAAGAAAAAAAGCAAAAGAAAAAACAAAAACAAAAACAAAACAACTATCTTACTCTCCCTTGTTAATTGCAAGTTTGATGGAAGATGTTACCTTTACCTTTTGAATAAAGGGAATAATCGTGGAAAGAAATACTCAGTGGACTTGACAACGAGGACAAGTAAGTTATTCTATCAAGGTTCCAACCATAGCTATTTAGTGGTTTTTAACACAAAGACACATAATCTGGTTGGAATCTTGGATTACTCTAAAGTAAGAAACTTTTTCACCTACTGTTTCAAAAAAATTTTCAAAATCCATTTACCCTTTAGGGTAATGAGTACTTCTGGCCCCCTTCCTAGAAACAAAAGTTAACAAAGACTAGTACCTAGAAAAAACAAAAAGATGGATAATACATCACTGACATATTTCCCACAGTATTTGGCAAATGAGAGATCTATGAAATGTTTCTACTAATAGGGAGATAAGTATATTTCTGTCCTATTACTGATACACATAGCTTTCTTCAAAACAAATTCTTTAAATGGGGATGCCAATCTTAGAAATAGCTGTTTATATTTTTAATTTTTCTGTATGAGTATAAAATGCAATGATTTATATGACAAATTGAAAATTTAAAAGCTATACAAATAAAAACTACCTTGTTTTTCCTGTTTAGGAAATTGCCAGCTTTATAGGGAAAACGATTTATGACCTAGAATTCTAGATTGCATTACCTTATTTTTAAATATCACTATATGCTAATCTAAAATGTCTTAGCAGCAAAGGAGGAGGCTTGCATTTATGGGCCCTGAACCAATCCTTTCTGGGTTACTGGATTTTCAATTACCAAAATTATCACACTATCACCTTAGTTTCCTGAAAGAATTAAAGCAGATTTCCAAAGTAGAAATTCTTAGGAGATGATATATGAGATTCTAATTTCTTGCAATGTAGGTAATCTTCTATGTTTATTTGATAGTTTTGTATATTCATTTAGAAAAATTAACATTTGACTGCAGAAAAAAAACCCACTTTTGTTTCTTTTGTAGTTTTTTCCTGCAGAGAATTCTGTCATTGTGTAGACAGCATTACAAAATTACACAGAAAGACTAAGGCTGGAATGGTTTCACATGCAATTCCTAAAATATCTACTATAAATTTTACATAGAGAGGTCAAAGATGTTACTTTTCAATACACATGGAGCTCTTCTGTCTGGAAAAGTAATAAAAATAACAGTATGGTTTTCATTAACAAAATGTAGACCAACAAAAAGCTTTGGCCCTTAACCTTATCTTCTTTTACCAGCTTCCATGAAGGTGAAAATCACAATAAAGATGTGAAGAGCTTAACTGTGGGCAGATACACACATCAGAATCTTTTAACAGGTCCAAGGTCTGATATGCACAGGCAAATACAGCAGCATCCTTAGGGGTGTTAAGAGTGTTTTGCAAAATAAGTGGAACTATCCTGGGTGATCTACAGACGTGGTGATGTCAATTAGCAACCCAAACTGGGGCTAGTGCTAACAAGGATTACAGGGTGATTGCGTGTTTTGCTGCCTAAGTCAAGACAGCAAGGCAAAATGAGTCAGAACTCAGTTCAAACCCTACCTCTGCTTCTTACAAATGTATTGACTTCAGTCAAGTTCTTCAACTCAGAACAGAGTTTCTTTATCTGCCAATTAAGAATGTTTATTTCTAAGAGTTAGGTACTCCCCATAACCTAGCACAAGCCTCTAGCACTAGCCTAACACAAGCCTCTAGCATTGAAGTTCTAAACCACTTGGGGCCTTTTTGTTTTGTCTTCTTCACTGAAGTGAGTCCCTAGAGCCTGGGAGTTACATCTAAAGACAGCAAATACTGAGTACATGCTAAATGTTGGTAAAATGAAACATCTCATCAAGGGAGTTATTTTAGGGATTACACACCCTTGCCATTAAGTTTAGCATACACCAGTTAATATTCATCCTTCCATCTCCCTCACATGAAAGGGTCATTCCAGCTGCCCTAGACATTCATGGTACCACTACCTGCTATCTCCTCCTGACAAATCATGGCCTATCCTGGATTATATTTTGGTTTTGCTTCTTGTTTTCCCAACCAGACTGAAGACACCTTAAGGCAGAACTCCTAATCTGCATCTTAGTTTTCATTCCTGCCTTATCTTACCCATTGCAAAAATACCTGTAGATGAGTAGGTATGACTGAATAGATGGATAAAAAACAAATAAACAACCTAGAGTTGATAAGTCAGACTCTCAAATCTCTGACCATTCAGAGAGGGGTGGGGGAGTTTTTCTTTTCTACAGGGTCTTCTACTTCTTCGGCTGCATGAAAGATACATGATTTTTTTTTTTCTTATTTTACTTAATTCCATTAGAGAGCTGGCAGGAAAACAGAAGGCAGGACAATAAATAAAATAAGGTCCAAATGGGTCAGCATCATTACTGCTACACATTCTGCATCTTGACCTTCCCCTTGGAGTTTGGCCAGGCACCAACTGTTAGTCTGAGAGTGATTGATATGAGCAATCACGTAAGTGTAAAATGTCAAGACTGCCTCTAAACTGAGTCATAACAAAAGCAAAGCAAAGTAAGGAAAGTGGCACAGATTCTACCCCACGGAGTTAAATATGCTCTCTGTCCTCAAATTTAACCTGATGTCAGAACTTATAGTTCGTACATAGTCAATCTGATTCAATACAGCTTTTTAAAATGTTCTCAACTCTCATTAGAAAGTGGAGTAGCACAGTAATTTAATGAGGAATCTGACTGCAATTATGATCATTAAAATAGTAACTTAATTTTATGCTGTCTTTGGGAAATGCTCAACCCAAGGGCTGCACATCCAAAGTCTGAGTTACACTGGTTTATATCTTTGATTCATATTATAAAGTATTTAAATATGATAGATTTCAATTAGTAAAAACTATTGACTGTATGCATTCAAATTGTTACTAAATAGTTTGGAGTGTGTGAACTTTCACTGTTAAAAGAATTCTGAGGATGATCTTCCTGAAAATAAATTAATACAGCACTATTTATTGGTACTTTTAATGTAGAACCGGTAGGTGTTTGGACAAAGACACATGGTGTAAAGGTGTATGCTCCATCAAGGAAGTGAAAATTTTATGGGGTTGACAAGTAAGAAGATACACAATTTCAATAAGTGCCAGGACAGAGCTTACATAGAAGCCTGGAAATAGGAATCAGCTGGGCAAAGAGTGTGAATTCATTTGTATGAATCCATGCACATATGCATTGGCACACAACTTGTACATCCTCTGTGCACCAGTATGTGATGTATTAGATAGGCTGAAATATAAGAAAGTGTTTTTCTAACGTGTTTTGTTTTGTTTTGTTCTGTTTTGTTTTGTTTTGTTGAGAGGGGGAGAGAGAGAGAGAGAGGAAGAGAGAGCAAGTATGAGGGAGGGGCAGAGAGGGAGACACAGAATCCGAAGCAGGCTCCAGGGTCTGAGCTCAGCACAGAGCCCAGGTGAGGCTCAAACTCAAGAACCAAGGGATCATGACCTGAGCCGAAGTAGGATGCCCAACTGACTGAGCCACCCAGGTGCCCTTTTTATTTTTTAAAGTTTATTTATTTATTTTTGAGAGTGAAAGCACGAGTTGGGAGGGGCAGAGAGAGAGAAAGGGAATCCCAAGCAGGCTTTTCACTGTCAGCAGGAGCTTGAACCCACAAACGATGAGATCGTGACCTGAGCTGAAGCTGGACGCTTAACTGACTGAGCCACCCAGGCGCCCCTAGAAAATATTTTTCTAAGAAAAAGAACGTATAGCTCTTTCTTCCCACCCTCAAGTGATTTTGTTGGGTTGGAATTAAGGACGGATATGGAGGACTGGCAGAATAGTAGTTCTGGAGCTAAATCCCTGTGATTCAAGGGCTAGATCACAAACAACTTTTGCTGCCATGTTTGAGTTTGGAATTCGTAGAACATAAATAAAAGTATAATTCTTAATTTAAATATCTATTTCAGTTTGGGTTTTACTAAGAATTCAGTAGAGGGGCGCCTGGGTGGCTCACTCGGTTGAGCGTCCGACTCTTGGTTTTGGCTCAGGACATTGTGTCACAGTTCGTGAGTTCAAGCCCCATGTCTGGCTCTGTGCTGGCAGCTTGGGATTCTTTCTCTCCTTCTCTCTTTGCCCCTCCTCCACTCACACTCACTCTTTCGCTCCCTCTCAAGATAGATGAATATTAAAAAAAAAAAGAATGCAGTAGAAGCTTTATGTCTCCTGACTGGAAGTAATGTGCTGTCGAAATGTTTCGTTCCACATTTCCTATCACTATTAGATAGCAAACTCCTCACTTTTCCAATTTAGAGACAAAGTTCTGTAATGGCCCACATGCTTTTACAGGTGCTTACTTCACATTCTGTCATATTTGATCATTGTTCAACAACGATTTTTGTTATAGTTGTTATTCAACTTTAAGAATTATTATCTTGCCGTTGAAATAGTTTATCATCATACAAGCATGTGTCTACTCAATTCCTAAGAATGACATAAAAGTAGAGGGAAAGAATCCCTCCATGAATTAAAACAAAACACATACAAACAAACAGAGACACAGATGTTTCCAGAACTGTGGCATCTGTAGGCAAAGCCACCGGGAGCTTTAATTTAATTTTTAAAATTCACCAGATGTCTGGTATTTCATAGATACTGGGTAGGTGTTTAGCTTACCAATTATTTTAAGATTTGATATTTCTGGTAAAAAACACATATACAGACTGTGTACACATACACACAACATGCATGCACACACACATACACACACAAGTTAGCGAACCAGTTGCTTTAGATTCTAACATAAAATTATATACTAGCTTGGCAAGTTACTATTAATTCCCTTCTTATCTTGCACACCATACACCTGCACCTGAACAAAGCTGGATGACGGGTCCTTTAGAAAGTTTAGGCCTCTAATTGCTTCACTCATTCATTATGTTGAGGAAGACAACATGTCCTTGTCCAGATGAATAATTCATTGTGAAATTCTTCTGTGATTCAAGGAGCAGTTTTACGTAGTATATCTAAGATAAGACCTTTATCAGCCTAATAGGACTAGCAAAATACAATTCATCTTGATTTCCTCATGCACAAGAAGAGCGGGATAGAATATTCTGTGTTATTTCCATGTCATCTCTAATACAATTTGCCATCACTGGTTCACATACAAAGATCCTGGAACCACAATATTCAAATAAGGGTTAAATTTTTTTTCCCTCCTGAATTTCCCCTCTCTTTTTCAATCCCTTTAGAGATCTGCTGCTAGCATACTCTGTTGGCACTTATCACCCATCTTGAGAAGGGAATACTTGATAAAGTCTCTTTTTTGGCCTATCTGAAGCATGTCATGAATCAGTGCTAAGAAAAGAAAAAGCAATTTAAGCATAAATGTTCTCACAATGGTGCTTCAACTCCTGCCCCAAGAGGCATACAATGGCATCCTTTATCATAGTAGTGATTGTCCCAGGGAGGTTTTGTTTGGAAGAATGGGTCAGAAAAGAAAGACCCCAGGAACTAGAACAATTTCCACAAAGCCAAGAGAGGCCATCTGTACAGTACTACATCAGATCTTCAAGTGCTGACAGTGATGTGTCCTTTTCAAATGGCTTTGTATTACTTCTTAAATTTCAACAGACCTATAGATTCACAAGCCACAAAAATGTTTGTTTCTCTTCTTGAAGTAATGTGCAATGTTGACTATGAAACCTGGTGTAGTGGGGAAATTTCAGGGACAGGCATTAAAGACAGAATCTTGCATATAAATAAGTGTGTGCTTAATATATTTTTATATAATACTTACTATACTATATCTTATATACAAATATATAATACAAAATCAAAGATATAGCTTTCTGATACCAAGCTCAGCTTGTATTTTGTTATCATTTCCAACATTTGGGACATTTGTTTGAAGACTATGTCAAGAAAAAAAACCTTTTACCATCTTCCTTACGAAAACAGAACAAAGCTAATTCCCACTTGTCCTCCATGAAAACCCACGTATCTATTTTCTAAATGACATTGGAATTAGTGTCGCCTTACAAACTATCCATCCACCACCTCTATTTCTAGTTTACCATTCTCATGATTTGGCTTCTACCTAAATAGAAGGGGGAGAAAAAAACTGTTTGTGCTTGGCTTTGCCTGGCACCAGGTCTATTGTAAACAGCTGACTCCAGAGGATAATTGTTAGGTATGAACCCGGAAAGGGAAAAACCCAGATTCTGTGACCTTATAACTGACTGACTCTCCCAAAGGGGCTTTGTTTCCCAACGTATTTGCTTTCAATCACTGGCCATCGTTTTACATCAAATATCTTTTTTTTATCATTAGAAAAGTCTCTATTATTCCAAGTGCCTGACCAAATAATGTGAATTCTAATAAACACTTAGAGTCAATTATTAACCCACAGCAAATAAATATTCTTTTGCATTCCTAGAGCTTCTCAACAATAGATTCAAGAATATTTTACTCTCAGCACCTTTGAATCAGATGAATACAATCTTCTTGGATTATAATTTTAAATTTAAAATAGAAAAAGATGGGAAAAATGGATACAAAGAAGACTAAATCATAAAGGTGAATAGTGCAAATTTAAATAACATAGTGGCTTTATCTAATGAATATATTTGCAGTTCACTGAGACTTGATAAAGAATTATGTACTAGAACCAGAAAGAAATGTTCTCATACCTTACTGGTTAGATGACTAAGGTAAATCTATATACTCAATATACAAGCTAATTAACTCATGAAAGACAGTCACCAAGGGGGCATTATAAATGTCAAGTTTTCTTTACTTGTGCAACTAGAGAATCTCAAACAAATAAACAAACTTTACGAGCTTGACTTGATGACCTTTATGAAAACTCTGAAATTTGATGAGCAATATCTCAGAATTCTTTAGACTAACAAGAACCATTGTTCTTTCATGGAACTATCTATGCATAAACAGTAAAATCTAAAGCTTTGCTATGCCCCCCCCCCATTCTAGATCAAAAACACAAAACTGATTAATTCAAGTTTTAAAACTACTTATTTATTATATTTTATATAAACAGTACTCTGTAAAAAAAATAATCAGACTAATCAAGTATACACTGTCAATGAACATGTCATGTAGCAATAAGAGAAGGCAAAGACATAAGAAATAATACTTTAAGAAGAATATGATAGAGCAGTTAGCTATGAATTCTTATGGGATTTGAGATGCAGAGAGAAAAGTGATACACTTTTAAGAGAGAAATGTAGAAGAACAGTAAGAAATGAAGACAGAAAAACAAGGTGTGTTTCTAATGGAGAATATTCCAGGCGAGCAACAGAAGAGAAGTCTGGAGAGGTAGGTTGTGGTCAAACTACAGAGGACCAAGCAGCTCAGCAAGTAGGTACATTGAAAGTTCCTGAATGGGTAGGTCCTATGATCTCCCTGTATAGTATAAATGGACTGGAGAGTGAAGGATATGGTTGTCAAGGGACAAGAATGAAGATAGCTGGACTTGCATGGAGGCTAGGGCAATTGTATGGGCAAGGCAGAGACATACAAAGACAGGTTAAAGGTAGTAACCAAGAGGGAAAGGACAAAGGATGTTTTCTGGGGATGGGAGGAGAGTGGATTCCAACAACTGAATAGATGTGAACTGAGATAAAGGAAAGTGGCATAGACAACTAGGAAGTTTCAACTCTGTGAACTGCAGGACCAAAAATGAAACTAGGAAATACAGGATGGAGAGAAATTGGAGAAGGTGGTCAAGGTTAGGCCTATTTTTTTTTTTTTTTTTTTTTTTTGGACCTGTGAAACACGGATGCTGACAAGCCACCCAAGTGAGTGACTAACCAGCCATGGAAAGTCAGGTCAAGCTTCAGGCTAGAAATGTGGAATTCTGAGATATGTAGGCACAAGTCATAGTTGAAGCCATGGAGGAATGCTGTGTTACTGCTCACCAATATCTGCTTCCCCTCCCCGGAGATGATTCTTCCTTGCCCACGATAATCAAGCTTGACCATGAGACTTGACAAAGTCAAGTGAGAAGAATATTATATGTCACTTCCATTAAGAAACTTTAAGAGCCTACTGATTCACAATCTTCTTTTTCCCCCTGGTCCAGAATTGGGAATGTCCAGCTAGTGACTGCTTCATTAGCCTAGCCTGGAGTTAAATTAACATGGAAAAAACCCACAGCTAATATGTACTGTGAGTGAGAAATAATTAGTTGTTGGAAAAGCCACTAGGATTCGGAGGTTGTTTATTACTGCAGTGTAAACCAGCCTAACTTAACTCATAGACCAAGGAGATGAATAAGATTACCCAAAAAGGCAAACTAAAGAAAGTTCAGAAGCTGACCAAGCCTGGGACTTTACCATTTTGAATTTGGTATTTGATAGGGGTAAAAATGAGTTACATTTGCTAAGTTACTTTGAGAATATTTAATTTTTGTCATTACCTTTTCTGTATAAAAAAATCATTAAAAAAACTTGCTGGATCAGACAAAATCATCTAGCCATATTTGGAAATGTTTGCTGTTTGAATTATTCTCTAATGATTAGTAACCATTCTTACATACCAACAATTTTGAGTGTTAAATATATTTTTTAAATATTATTTTTATTTGTAAATTTTTCTTTGTGTAAATTCACTAACCTAGCACTCAGATAATGATAAATAAAATTATGCTTTAATGTTAGGGAGTCTCAACTTGCCTAGAGGTAGGGGGATTAGGCTTTCTGTGAGCAGTTGGTGGTTGATCACTGAATATTATCTTTTGCTCACCATGCCAGCATGCAGACTGGCATAAGCAATGACAAAAAAAATATCCCAAAATTATAGTTAGTGAATAAGAGCTTACCTGCAGGGCATTTAGACATATTTGTTATCCCAAGGCAGCAATTAAAACCCACAATATATGATTTAGGAATTTAACAGAAACTGTCTGCCAAATTACTTTTATCAAGTAGGTTTTCAATGAAACTTTATTATGACTACTCAATTTCTTACATTTTTGAGAATCCCAGGAAACCCTCCAAATTAATGTTCTAATTCAAGTCCACACCACTTCTCGTCCTTTTCTCTGCTGTTGTCCACCCTTCTTTAAGGTTCTTATCTGTCAAACCATTGTATCCTTAGCATGTTTAAAGGCAATTACTTTTTGTATATGCTTGGATTATTTTCATTAAGAATGATTTGGTAAAATTAGTAAAATGTGATTTAATGCATCTATATCTTTATGTATGTATAAATCCACAAATCACAAAACAGCTTGCATATTAAGCAGTAGGGTTAAAATTTATTATTGAAAAATATGATCCTTGATTCTAGAGTCTTATTTCTCTCTCCTTCTGCCCCCAAAGTGTTCAACCATTCTAGGAAACTAGCTCAGAGACCCATATAGTTTTCAAGGTTGTACTTCTTCCTAATCAATATGAAGAAGCAGACAGTAATAAAAAGGACTCACAGTAGTTTTAAGAAAACTCCGATTTGTCAGCATAGGTACCTCTAATTTATTTTGGAATACAAATGGTAAGAAGGAGACATGTCTCTGAAGGCAAGGGAATTAAAAGCAAAAATGAACTATTGGGACATTGAGATAAAAAGCTTCTGCACAATGAAGGAAATAATCAGCAAAACTAAAAGGCAACCAACGGAATGGGAGAAGATATTTACAAATGACATATCGGATAAAGGGTTAGTCTCCAAAATCTGTAAAGAACTGACCAAATTCAATGCCTGAAAAACAAACAGTTCAGTGAAAAAATGGGCAAAAGACACGAATAGACACTTTTCCAAAGAAGACATCCAGATGGGCAACAGACACATGAAAAGAGGCTCAACATTGCTCATCATCAGGGAAATACAAATCAAAACCACACTGAAATACCGCCTCATACCAGTCAGAGTGGCCCGAATTAACAACTCAGGCAACAACAGATGTTCGTGAGGATGTGGAGAAAGGGTTGCACTGTTGGTGGGAATGCAAACCGGTGTGGCCGATCTGGAAAACAGTGTGGAGTTTCCTCAAACATTTTAAAATAGAATTACGCTAAGACTCAGCAATAGCACTACTAGGAATTTATCCAAAGGATACAGGAGTGCTGATTTGTAGGGGTACATGTACCACTGTTATAGCAGCACTATCAACAATAGCCAAATTATGGCAAGAGCCCAAATGTCCATGAACTGATAAATGGATAAAGAAGATGTGGTGTACACACACCCACCCACACACACACATACACACACACTGGAATAGTACTCAGCAATGAAAAAGAATGATATCTGGCCATTAACAACAATGTGCATTGAGGAGGACACCTGTTGGGATGAGCACTGGGTGCTGAATGGAAACCAATTTGACAATAAATTTCATATTAAAAAAATAAAAATAAAAAACCAATGTGGATGGAACTGGAGGGTATTATGCTAAGTGAAATAAGTCAGTCAGAGAAAGAAGGATATCATACGTTTTCATTCATATGTGGAATTTGAGAAACTTAACAGAAGACCATAGGGGAAGGGAAGGGGAAATGAGTTACAAGCAGAGAGGGAGGCAAACCATAATAGACTCTTAAATACAACAGAGAACAAACCGAGGGTTGATGAGCGTGGGGGATGGGCATTGAGGAGGGCACTTGTTGGGATGAGCACTGGGTGTTGTATGTAAGTTGTGAATCAGGGGAATCTACTCCCAAAGCCAAGATGTTAGCTAACTTGACAATAAATTATTAAAAAAAAAAGACCCCACCCTAAAACAAAACAAAAACAAAAACAAAAATGGGTAAGAAGGGTGATGAAAAGACAGGAGGTTTCTTGGGCTATTTTTCATGGATAGTTTTGTGGAAATGCCAATTTACAGATAGAATTCAGCTTAAAACATCGGGCAAGTGTTAGTCTTTCAACTATATGACCTTTCTTTCTGGGCAAAGGTCCCCTGTATTAGGAAAGCAATGCACTGCTTTTTAATTTGAGAGAGAGAGAGAGAGAGAGCAGGGGAGAGAGGCAGAGGGGAGAGAGAGAGAGAAACAGAGAGGGAGAATCTTAAACAGGCTCCATACTCAGTGTAGAGCTGGACAAAGGGCTTGATCCCACAAGCCTGGGATCATGACCTGAGCCAAAATCAAGAGTTAGACACTCAACCAACTGAGCCACCCAGAAGCAATATACTTCTGATGCTCATAGCTTTCTTCCTTTGGCTTTAGGATATCTGTACTAATTTACAGACTTTGCTATCCTTTCTGTCCTTGAAGAATTTTTTCTAGCTTCAGCTTGAAAGGGTACTTCACCATTCCAGTCATTAGGTAAATGCTGGCATCTCCACTGAGAATTTGTTTGTTTCATGTGGGTTCTCTCCCACAGCCCAATCCAAAACTTGTTTCCATTTAACTTGTGAAAGGACAGAGCCTTGATGACTCCCATCCTTTCCATTTTAGTTTCTAAGGTTGAGGGATGGAGGTATGTACTCGTAACTCATCTATGTAACAGAGAAAACACACAGGAGTCTTTCCTAAACCAAGTTAGCAACTTTCCCCTCCATGTACATATATACTTTTATTATTATTTTTTTTTACATATATACTTTTAAATGATGAGAATCCTCAGCTTAACTGGATTTTTTGCCTTTTAAAAAGGATTCAAGGTAACCCAAATAGCCTTTATTGATAAAAACCTAAGAATAGAAAAGTTTGGGGATAAGCACAAACTGTACATCAAATCCCGTGTCTTGTATCATGCTAATTTCTTTGTTCTTACTACCCACTATCTTTCTGCAAAAAAAAAAAAAATTCTTTATGGCAAACATGGCTTTAGGCATCCTAATTTGTGCCTGAATATCTGGGAGCAGAAATTACACTCATCTGCTACATTACTGCTCATTCTCCTACAGCCCCCAAAATAAAGCAGTGAAATTTCAGCTAATAGAGAAAAGATTAATGCTTTCTCGATAAGGTTTTACATCTAAATTAATAAGATGGCATAATCCAGCTCTTGCTCTGGATACCAAAGAAATCGAACATGACCAGCACTTCTTTTTCCCTTTGGTATGTTGTAACACAAAACTGGATGAATCAGAGAACCAAAGGAGTGAGGGAAAAATGCAGCCACTCAATAGACATTGTACTCAGTAGCTGCACCATGCTAGGGTACAAAGATGAGAGGTGTACTCAGCCTCAGAGAGTACTCAGGGTCCTCAGGCAGTAGGAGACATAATGTATCTACCCATAACACTCGGGTAAAGGACATGAAATATGTCATGGGAACTCGTACTGAATATTATCCCTTATAAATTCACATAGGAGTAAGCATCTCTCCAGATCCTTTGAGGAATATATAGGTGTCTAATGTGCAATGCATATAACAAAGTTGCTTTATTCTGTTCCATATTTTCGCTGCATCATTTTACATTTTCATCTGTTATGGCTGGAAGATTCTCTTCTGTTAAGATACTACTATTGACGATGATACAAATGCTTCCTAACCGTTGTCATTTGTAGGGCTTAGAAAACAACTGACGTGTACCACCCACTGTGATCTAGAAACGGATTTATTAAACATGCAGCCATGAGTCACACAGGACTTCTTTTTCTGTAAATATTGAGGACCAATAGTCTTATATTTAAAAATGCCAGCCTAGAGAAACCCCACTGGCTTCTCCTGCCATGAATTAACTGCTTATTTGCAGGAGCTGTCCCAAGAGGCCATTCAGAGGCCATTATTTCACTGTGAAGACTCTGTTAAAAAGAATAATTGGGAGGCGCCTGGGTGGCTCAGTCAGTTGAGTGTCCGACTTCGGCTCAGGTCATGATCTCACGGTCCGTGAGTTCGAGCCCCACGTCGGGCTCTGTGCTGACAGCTCAGAGCCTGGAGCCTGTTTCAGATTCTGTGTCTCCCTCTCTCTCTGACCCTCCCCTGTTCATGCTCTGTCTCTCTCTGTCTCAAGAATGAATCAACATTAAAAAAAAAAATAATTGGTATCAATAACACTTACCTGTGTATGCAGAGGGAAGGTTACCCAGCCATAACAAGCCCAGATTCACAGAGCCACTACTTAAAACAATGCAATGTTTGGGATTTATGAGAATAAGTCCTGTCAGTAATAATGCCCTTGTCTGAAGGGGCCTTCTCGATTCATCTGGCATATGCTGCAGTGTATTCACAGTTATCGACTCTGCCACGCAGTTACAGGCTAAGGGGCGGCATACAAGATGTCAATGAGACACACTGAAAGGGTTTACTTCTCAAATACGTGGCTTCAAATGCCTTTATGCTCTCGTGTTCCTCCAGAACAGCCACAGGACTGTTTCAAATGCAAAATCTGCAACATAACTAGTGATTATCTTAATCAGTTGCTGAAGGGTATTGGGAAAATGAGGGGGACACAATTACCATTACACAGAAAGATGGATCAAGCATGAATCGATGCGGCAGGAACATAAGGAAACAGACATGGGTCTAGACAAGGGAAGGAACCCCCAAACCACGATGATGACAACAACAACAAAGATCATCGCTTAACCTGTTTTGTCAGAGCTGGTATTGATGGTATTGGTAGTGATGGAGGTGAAGGTAGTCTTTGCGCTGTCCTTGGCAGTTACAGATTTCTGCTTATTTTTCATGGCTTCCAGTGCTTTGAGCTTCTTGGCATGTTTCGTGCCTTTGTAGTGGGCCGCAGCCTGGCTCTACAAAGGAGAACAAAATGAACCGTGCAATCAGGCTCATTTCTAAACTGGCATTCTCTGTATTACTGCAAATACAGACTCCCTTTCAATAATAGGTACCATTCAAGCTAATTCTGGCAGTGGCCAAACAGTAGGGTTCTATTTAGAATGATGCTAGAAAGCAATGGGATTCAAGTTCTAAAACCTCTGGACAGAAGTAAGAGATATTCCATTGTTTCTCTTGAGAGAAATGTAGCTGAACACTAACACATCAACAACATTTTCTTTGTGGAGTGGGGAAAAAAATTTGTACCCATATTCCTCTGGCTCTGCCACAGAGGATGCTGGGCTCCCAAAGATTAACAAGGGCCCCAGAAAAGAGTAGCTCTCATCTTCTTGGCTCAGGAAATGTGTTTTCTCTCTCTACAATGTGTCTTATTAATGCAATCCCCAACAGGTGTCTACAAGGAAAAGTTCACACATAACAAGGGAAGTGGGCACCCTGGAGACTGAAATTGAAGTTCGACAGTTCAAAAGCAAATGTACTGCCTAAGTCCAAATGAGTACACACAAGCTGGGCAATTTTCTGATTCTTTCTTTCTCCTTGCTTCCTACAGAGGTAGTCTGAGAAACTCATGGGACTGGCATTCCTTAAACACATGGATCTTTCATGCCCTGGTCCATGGTCAGGAGGCTCCAATGTGCTTTGACTACTTAATGGAGCCACAACAATTCTTTTACCTGTGCCTTCTGAGATTTTTTTTCTTAAACAGTAATATACATTTTCCAAAGTTTATATTTTCTTAACATGATTTTGTTGTTGTTGTTCCTGGAGAGACACATTAATTGAGATAGAAAATCATCTTAAAGAATCCTATATTTATTAATGCTTATTGGAAAACAAGGAGTCTTTGCTGCTTGGGGTGGGAGGGGTGGGCAGAGATATTCTTAGATCAGAAAGTTTCCCAGCTCAAAACCCTTAAAAAGACACCCCACAAAGAAGAAATCTCAGTGGAGGACTATGTCTGTCAGACTACCCATTGCTTCCCGTGACTTATTTAAATCCATGTTCCACTCCATGTTCTGGCTCCATTTTGCCAGAAAAAATAATAACCACACTGTCCTTTTTGTCACAGCAATTGTGGTAAGTAGGGTTGTAGTATAATGTCTTTTTGTAAATAGGCAAAGAAATAATCCACACCTTCATTTGCATCATTCTGACAAATATTCTCAAAGGACTAGGTACCCTTATTGAAAGAACACTGGACAAGGAAATCATATATTAGAAACAGTTTGAACAGAGAGGACACTCATGCATCAGTTACGAGTTTTCCAACAACACATAACATCAAAAGACATAGTGCGAGCCAAAATGTGAAGTTAAGACTTGCTATAGTTAATTGAAGAACCAATGATAGGTTGGATTGGGCTGATTCTACATAAAGAATGCCACTTTGATGAACAGAGTTGTGTCCTTTTTTTTCCTGCCTAGTTCTCCTTCTTAACAAATCGATTCCTTTGGCCCTACCTTTTGAGGGCAATATGCATTTTTAATAAAATCCACAATATAGACGGTCCTCTTCTCTAGACAGCTGGCTACACACTTTCTCTTAAAGCAAAGTTCCTCTCTTCTCTCTGTCCGCATTCCTATTCCTGACATAGAAGTGAATGTTTTATATGTAATACGTATTAAAAGACAGGGTTTATATTAACAGGGCTATCTCCATTTATACCTCATATATATATATATATTATATATATATATATATATTTTTTTTTTTTTTTTTTTTTTTAAGGTTCCTTGCAAATCTGCATTCTCAGTAGTATTTCAAATCAGGCAAGACTCTGTTTTAACACACCATAGGACCAGGTGAATGTCACTATTTTGGATATTAAGAACTTACTCCAAAGGAACCCCTGCAAGTGAAGAGAGTATTTACACCTCCCCAAAATACTCTCTCCACAGACAGGCACAGCTAAGCCAATGCTTCCATCCAGTGAAATGGCTCAGGGAGTCATAGAGAGAAGGGGGTGACAGAATAAACAAGAGTTGGTGGGCTCCCTCCCAAGTGAGACACCTGATCTATTAAAAACATAATAAAAATGTATACTCACTTGTTAATTGAGTAATAGACCCAAAGCATCTTGATAATAATTATTTCAATTAAAAATTATCTGATTAAAAAAAAAGGTAACTAAGCCTTCCCCAAATTTGAAAATAAAAAAAAGAAGATTCAAAGTGCTATGGAGAGATCAGGACATAGAGAATTTAGGGGGAATGGTAAGTATAGAGGGGTTGGTAACACTGGAGGCGTCAATGTGATTATGACAGTGCAGGGCATAAGTGGTGGGGAGGAGTTGGGCATACAAGTTGGAAACCAAATGTAGACAGATAACCCTTTCTGGATATTTTACATTAGACCTTTATTTAATGTTCGTAGGATTTATTGGGCTGCTCTTGGTTTACACCAGTATAAATTTTCTAGTCTCTGCATGTTGACCCCATAAATCTTGATCCATCTTGATAGAGGTGTGTGGTATAAAGGTGTGTTCCTTGTGCAAAGGAAGTATATCCAGTGAGCTCCCTGTATCCCTTTCAGCCACTTCCTGGACTGAATCAATTATTCAGCCCCATCTAGTATTTCTGTGACTACAGACAAAGCTGTAGCCTAAGAGGGAGTCCTGCTGGGAGATTTTTTGAAAGCAGCAGTTGGTCAGAGATGTTTCTTTGGGCCTCAGCTGCTTTTCCTTTGGGCAGAGAGGCACTGGATGTACCATACCACCTCATATTCCCTCGGGGCTGTTTCCTATTATTAGCCTCTGAATCAAGTCATTCCCAGAAACCTGGGGACCATCGGACACAAGCAACCCATTATTTTTCACAAGAATGATTCCAAGGTTAAATAGTGGACTACTTCATTATGGCACACTTCAGCATTCTGTATTTTGAGACTGAAACAGAATCAGATGATCATAGTACACAAAGAAGTGAGCAGAACAATAGAAACTGGGCTTTGACAACTTCCTTTTAAATAATGAGTGTAATATTAGGGTGTTGTATAATAAACGTCACTCTACCACCCTTGAAATAGCACATGACAGCATGAAATCTAACAAGTGTCATCCCAGAGGCAAGTGCTGACATTAAAGATATGCACACACATTCCTGCAGAATAGAATGATGCCACTTTAAATGTCATCACCACATCCTAGTCATCAGTAGCCAGTCATACTTTCTCATCTTCAAATTTTATCTTCAGCATTTCAAAATGGCTTCAAGTTTAAATGTAACTGAAGTCCCAAAGTAGACAAAAATAACTGTTAAATGGCCACAATTGGGAGAGAAGTCTCATTCTTTTGAAACGCACACGCACACACACGCACACACACACACGCACACACACACACATTTATTTTACTCATGTAAGTAAGAGACTTCTTGATAAACCCCTATTCTCTTATGAAACTCACAGAATAATATTGTGTGAATATTCATATGTATCTATCATCTTATCTCATTAGCATCAATACCTTGTACACTTTTATTCTATGTCTCCTTAATACAAGGTATCTTAATATGATTTTTAAAAACTAAGTTTATTATTAGCACAAACATGTAGCTCCCACAACCAATATTAATTTTCATAAACACATGATTTCAAAAGGAACATGGTAGTCTTTGTTAGTTTTTAATATGTAATTTTGCCACATATGAAACTGTATGAAAATTAAATGAACGTTATCATGTTAAAATGCAACATCAGAAAAGTAAAGTGTAGTTAATTGAGAAGTTGTGATCCATTTTGGGGCAGGGGGTAGAGATAATACCTGAGCCAGATAAATTTTCTTTCTTTCTTCCTTTCTTTCTTCTTCCTTCCTTCCTTCCTTCCTTCCTTCCTTCCTTCCTTCCTTCCTTTCTTTCTTTCCTCCTTCTTTTTTTCCTTCTTTCTTTTTTCTTCTTTTCTTTCTTTCTTTCTTTCTTCTTCTTCCTTCCTTCCTCCTTCCTCTCTTTCTCTCTTTCCTTTTTTTTATAATAAGTTACCTCATGTTTTTAATTTTGGCTTAGATTATTATTTTGAAGATAAAAAAATAAAATGACAAAACATGATATAGTATCCTAAGTTCTAAAACACTTACTTTAGATTTACATTTTAAGAATTATTTTAAAAAATTACTTCAGGAAAGTTTAATGTTTTGGTTTATCTACGTGCAGTTGTTTCTATGTTGTGTACATTCACTCAAGTTTAATAATAAAACAGTGTGTACAGGCTCAGCCCTATGGGTTAGGGCCAGTGCGCATTTTAAATTGGTCAGCAGTAGATGGGGTGCCTGGGTGGCCCAGTCAATTGAGCATCTGACTTTGGCTCAGGTCATGATCCCACAGTTAGTGAGTTCTAGCCCCATGTCAGGTTCTGTGCTGACAGCTCAGAGCCTGGAGCCTGCTTCAGATTCTGTGTCTCCCCATCTCTGCCTCTCCCCCCGCTCATTCTCTGTCTTTCTCTCTCAAAAATGAATAAATGTTAAAAGATTAAAAAAAATTGGTCAGCGGCTTATTAAACATTTTGAATATCACTTCTGTATATACCAGCAGCAGATTTCTATTCTATTCTATCGTATTCTGTCTTAATTATTATATCTTAATTCTTTCATTATCAACTCCCAGCTTCATTTAACGTTGATAGAAATAAAGACATAGTTCTCAGAGAGCTGTCCCCAGACCAGTAGCCATAGAAGCAGCTGGGTTACTAGAGACGCAGATTCTCAATCTCCATCCCAGACCTACTGAGTTAGAAATGATGGGGCTGGGGCTCAACAATCTGGGTTCTAAAACCTCCTCAGAAGTTTACAATGCATATCAAAGTTTCAGAACCACTCATCTTAAATACTAGAGCGTTTTCTTCAAAGATGGGCCCTTCTTTAGTAAATAGCCAAAGTCTAGGTTTTTTTAAGATTAATATTTAATCATTTGAAAATTTAACATTTACTAAATATGAACAATGGGTATCACCCAAGAAAAACCAAGACATAACAAGAAAAAAAATAACTCCTATACACAGGCACTTGGGGGAACTTCTATCAAAGAGGGATAGATACAAAAGAGCAAATCAACCTTGGTGACCTCCATACAATTCTAAAGTCTCACAGAAGTGCTTCCCAAGTCCTTGCAATTTTCTCTTTGCAATTCTGACCTTTGTTCTTCTAATTTTTGTTGCAGCCTGGCCCTCTGTCCCCATTAGAGGGATGAATGCTTTGCTATGATTCATTTGGGGGGGGGTGGGGCATCCCCAACTCTATGAAAAAATAAATAAAATCAAGCACAACATTTAAAACATTACTATAACAAGTATATGGCCCACTGTTTTTTTGCAACAAACTGACTTAGTGTTAGACATGTCTAGCTTCTTTTATCATGCACTCACGGCTCTTTTACTGAGGGAAACTTCTAGCCAGGAGACACATAAAGACCACTCGGGTAAGCTGGGAGAATGCCTTCTCTGCTACTCCACTTAACAAAACATTTGAAGAAGGAACTGAAAGAGTAGTGCTTTGTTTTACGTTTGCCCTCCTGCAATGGATACAGGAACCTTTCAAATTCTCCTATATAGTGGGCAAAATGACGTGATACAGGTATTTTTCTCCCTTAATTACATGCCCCATAAGGAGTATTTAATAACTTAATTTAACGTGTGATTATGTAGCTCACATGTTAAGAGGATGACTACATTACAAATAAAAATGAAAATTCACTTGCACTGAGCCCTAAAGTGAAAAACACGATTCAATTAAGAGTGTTCTCTTTGAGCTCAAGTGATTGATGCCTTACTTTAAATGTATTCCTGTCTTCTGTGCTTTTCAATACAGAAATGAACAGTAAGAGTCACAGGAATAGAAAAAAGATAGAAAAAAAAAAAGAGATAATGCCACAAGAGTAGAGTGATTTTTATACAGTACCACTACACACTGGAAGAAAGAAATTTTAAAAAAATAAAGTAAAAGAAGAGAGGCATGTCACAATTTCTCAGCTACATTAGGTAACTCTGATTTTATAAGCAAAGAAAATACCTTGTCACTAAGTACTTATGTAGTTGTGAAAAAAGTAATCTAGATGGACTCACTTACCTCTTCGAAGTTTCTCAATACATCTACAAACTTCATGATTTTTAAACATTAACTATTTAATGTTTTCAAGTATGTAATGTGAGTGATAAAGTAGAGTACTTATTTAAGTGAGAGGAGCTAATTTGAGAGGTTTTGTCTGGTTCCTGCTGTGAAACCACGGTTTATGTGCATTTGCAATCCAGATAGCTGCTTCACTGACCTCTAGTGGTGGGGTCCTGATGGGGGGGACAATGGCTAACAGTGGGTTCTAGAAGCTAGTACAAATGATGTAATGAAGTCAAAAGGAACATGTGGCCTTGCCTAAGTTTGGTCAACATTGATGGGAGCTTTCTGTAAGCCAGAAACCTGAAGTGAGTTTTAATCCCAGTGATATAATCACAAAAAAGGTTTTTGTATGAAACTAAGAGAAATCAGAAGAACCATGTTGCCTAATTGCTCAGCCAATGTTCAGTACCTTTTCACAATGCCCATAATTTAATGCTTTGCTTGGTGGGTGATTGTCACGTGCTAGTTAAAATGTGGGGGGAATCAGAAATGTTGAATCTAATTGTAGGGGAGGGTCAAGCTGTTGTGGGTGTTGGTATCAGTAACAGAGAAAATTGTCTTTATTTCCTGGCATGACATGTATGCTTCCCTTAAACCTCCAGCTTCCCCCTCCAGGCAACCTGCCTGCCCCCTGGCACAACCCCACAGTCGTGACCCTCACTGTCACGATGTCTGCTCTCTAGAGAGGACAACCACTTTCAGTGTAGATCAGGGAGGGACAGGCCTCCCTTGTATTCTCGTACAGAAAATACCACCACAAGAAGTAATTTTCAAGCCTTTGCATGACAACTTCCCTCTGTCTAGAGAACGGTTACTTACTTGGTAGATATCTACTCATCACATATTACCTCCTCCCTGCAGTCTTGGGTATGGCTGCATTATAACACTTGTCACTGGACACAGGAAGGGTTAAATGTCTGTTTCTTCTAGAGAGTGAATTTCTCAACAGAGAGAGAAAGACCTGATGCTACTCATCATTCTGTCCCTAGAACCTAGGATGGATCTCTAAATAGGTGCCGATTAAATGCATGTTGAATTAATTTCACATTTTGATTTTAAAATGGAAATATGCATATGGTGTCTCAATGGATTTTGTATGTGAACAGGGTTCAACTTAATTCTTTGCCATTCTTTGGCACTTTGCCTTATCTGCTGAACACACTTTAGGGGATTTTTATGGCACTTAATGCTGGAAAAGCATCTGGCACAAACACAAACTATATTTTTTTCTCAGGGAGAAGCTTATCGTCAACTGCAAATTGTGCTATTTACAGGCGCTCTCTTTGCATGGAACGTAGCAAAGGAATAATATCGAGATTGTTTCATTTTCTAAAAATTTTGATAAATAACTAACAAGTTTTTTTTTAAATCTGGGAAATGCAATGAATTATTCCAGTGATGACTCTGCAGTTTAAGATTTATCTGAAAGACTAAATTCCTATAGTAATTTTCAGTACTCGGAGAATGCTATTTTCTGTTAACACTATTTTTAACCTTTCAAAATGAAATATATTATGTTCTAAAACAATATAGAGAAATTAATTATGACATTGTTAACCCATTTTCCTCCCTGAAAATCCACATAATAAAATACACCCTGTATTTTCTGAAAAAGAGTACCTTCCATTGGGGAAAAATTATTAAATTCCCTACATTTCCATAAATGAAGAAAGGGCTTCCCTCTATAATTTTATAGCATTTCTTTTTTTTTAGTGTTTATTTTGGGAGAGGGAGAGAAAGCACATGCACATGTACACTTGGGCAAGTGAAGGAGGGGCAGAGAAAGAGATAGAGAGAGAGAGAGAGAGAGAGAGAGAGAGAGAGAGAGAGAGGAAGGGGCAAAGAGACAGGGAGAGAGAATCCCAAGCAGGCTCTGCACTGTGGGGATCAATCTCACAAAATGTGAGATCGTGACCTGAGCTGAGACCAAGAGTTCGATGCTTGACCGACTGAGCCACCCAGACATCCCAATTTTGTAGCATTTCTAGTCTCTAATTCATAAATTTGAGAATTGTCCTGATTGCAACTTTAATGGACGTGTCCCAAAGATAACTTCTAAGACATGCAATTAACATGCAATTGCTAATAGGATTTACTGGGTTCACAAAATAATGGTTTATATTTGAGGCAGATGTTTTGTCAGTGTTAGGCACCATAACAGTTTTCTGAAGCACTTTGGGTACACCAGGAAAAGATGAAGAATGATATCACATATAACGTCAAGAACCTAGACCCTTATAGGCATGATCCACCTGTGTTCCAGCTGCTGTCCATTCATTCACAAAGGACTCGCAGAACTGCGGCCAGACGTTCTTGTAGTTATGAGAATAGAACAAAGACAAGTCAGACTGATAAATTACATTTACACACCTCTATAAAAAATACCAGAGTAAAAACATTTGAAAAAATATGAAAAATACTCGCAAATCCTACTGCAAAGAGGTTAAATTTCATATTATAAAGAACATCTACAAAATCAGGAGGAAAAATGCCAATGATTAGAAAAATTGGCAAAGCCTTCATAAATTCAATGAAGTAAATTATCTCAAAGTACCTAAGGCTTCTTGGTATGGGGGTTCAATAATAAAAATAAA
Organism: Lynx canadensis; assembly: GCF_007474595.2. Lineage (NCBI taxonomy): Eukaryota > Metazoa > Chordata > Mammalia > Carnivora > Felidae > Lynx > Lynx canadensis. The sequence goes on along the minus strand of NC_044311.2, from coordinate 20,599,814 downwards.
TGGCTATTTTTGGTCAAAATAAAGAAAGCTAATGTTCATCTGTATAAATCAATTTGGTGCCTGGGTTAGAACTCTGGAAATAAAAAAAAATTGTGAATAAACTGTTATTTTTTTGGAAATTGTGGGATTAGGAAGGAGAGAAAACAAATACTTTTAAAGAAGATAAGTTATTCCAACTGGACCCACCCCAAGATACTCCTGTGACCTAAGAGATCTGAGGTGAGACATTTTATGGGCAAAACCCAGCAAAATCACCCAACTGCTCTAATAATGGTCTCTTCCTGGACTTAGGAAAATATTGGTAGGCAGAAAAAAAGTGTTTGTTGTCATTTTTAGCTTCCTACAACCAAAGTTGCAGAAAGAAACGGCTATGGCCTTGGATTAAGTTTTGGAGGGAGGGTGAGCTGGCAAGAAACAATGGCAATGACTCCAGAAGATTGAGTTGTCTGGGCATGCATAAATGCTTGACGTCTTGTTATACCAAAATTTCTTCCTTTTGCATAAAAAAAATATTTATTTCCCATGATTGACCATGGGTACAGGAGTTGTGTTAGGCACTCTAATCCCAAGAGTTTAAGGCTTAGAGAAAACTTCCACAAATGGTGAGGTGTTAATAGCACAGTATCCCTTGTGAGCATTCAGTAGCCCTTGGTGGAATTCTGGCCAGAGGGTTTCTTTTCCCTGAGTGATGTCTGGTGGAGGAACTCAGTGTGTTATGAATGCATTAAGGAAACCCTGCTGTCCCTTTACACAGTGGATGTTTGTTTGAAGCATTTACAGAATGCTCGTCTGTGCCAGGTAGTGTGTTAAAGGCTTTATATGAACATTCGCACCCATTCCTTACAAAGATCTATGAGGGAATGACACTGACCGTGAGCATTTTACAAATGAAGAGACTAAGACTCTGGAAGCTAGAACCACTCGACCACATAGTAAGGGCAATGCACGGTGTGTACCTGTCTAACTGCAAAGACCACAGACGTAGCTCTTCTTCCCAGTCCAAAAGAGACTGGAACATGGAAAACAACCCGTTATACAACTTCATAGTGGCTCACCTTGCAAAGGACACAAGTAAGACTAAATAGTGCACAGATATTAAGCTCATAAATAAAAAATCTTGATTTTTGTGGTCATTAATTCATAGAATTTCACTCAGAGTCTGTCTTAGGCCCATGCTTTAGATACTATTATTAGCAACATTCTGAGGGTCTACCTAGTTTAATTCTTTCCATGCCAGTTCCAATAAAGCGATGCTGATGCTGTAAACACAGTATGGAAAACTATGCGATATTTGTTTATTTCCCAAAATGTGAAGCCTTCAGGCATCAGGAAGTATTATTGGGCACAAGTCAGCTCTTGCACAGAGAACCTTGTAGGCTTGGTTAAGGATTATATTCTTTACTCTCTATTCAAATGGAAGGCTGCTTGATGGCTTTGAGAAACACAGAAACACACAAATTTTGCATTTTTGAGATCACTCGGCAAGAGCAAAGAACTCTGGATGGGGAGAGCCAGAGTGAGAGAGGAGCAGAGGAGTGGATTCTTATCGCAGTGGCCAAAGGAAGAGTTGGCCACGCTAAGAATTAGATGATGAAAGACAAAGAAGAGAGAGAAGAGGGCACAGATTTGCTTAATGTGGGAGTTAAAAATGTCAAGAATTGATGATGACCTTTGAGAGGTGGTTCAAATATGCCTCGCAGATTTCTGGTTCTTGCAAACACACGATTGGAGGTTCCATCCCCAGAACTGTCGGTAGTGACAGAGATCTAAATGTCTGGGGAAAGAGCGTCAGTTGGGTTGGGATATGTTGCGTTTCAGGAGTCTTTAAAACATCTATGTAAAATATGGGCTCTGCGATTAGCTATGTGGTCTGGAACTGAGAGATGAAGTCTAGGCTGGAGCTAAACTGGGGAGTTATCAGAAACAGATGGTAACTGAAGCCACTGGGAAATGCCATTTGAAAGGCAAATAAAAGATTTTTTCCTGTTTAACCACTGAAACACAATCCTTAATCAGCTGCAACATTTGAATGAGTGAATGAAGACTCTGGTCGTGTATGGGAGAACATATTTCCAAATTCTTCACTGAGCTCAAGTATACTTCAGCACTTAGCTTCAAAGCAAGTCTTTCCTTAAAGTGCTTAAAATCTTCAAGTTTCAGTCACACGGTGAATCACTCCTTTCTTAAACTTCGCACCAACATAAGTGAACTAGGAATAAATGACACACTTCTCTCATATATAGAATGTTGTATCTCAGCATTGGGTCTCTAGAGGCTGGATTCATGAGGATAAAAGTTCTCTCGCTAGAGCAGCAAAATGAGGTTTGGTAAAAGTCCAACTACTAAAGGCCACAATGAGGTGGCCTCCAGACATGACAGTGAGCTGTTCTCTCAGTTAAAATTGTAGCGGATGGAATGAGCCACTTACAGAGATCTTATTAAAGGGTAGGTCAAAAGCAACAAGGCAGGATGAGACTACTAATCAAGGGCTGACTGAATGTAAAAGAGAGCTGTGCTTAATGAATATTATTAACATGTCTGAAGTAAGACCATCTTAGTTGAATAGGTCTCACCCTGGCATCTGGAAAAAGGGAATTTAAAGATTAACTTCATCTAGGTTTTCTCTCCCCCCCCCACCTCCGACAAATGTGGGAGAAAAACAAAACAGAAGCCCTCTATCTGTGATGACCAAAGGAGAAAGGGTTTGTTCTGTAAATCAGGTTTTAAAATTGTTTATACATGTGACATTTACAAGTCAATAATTATAAAATTTAAGTACTTTCCGGCTTCTACATGTGAAGGAACAAAACCCCACAACTCAGTAAGATCACTAAATCTAAGAATCTTGTCTACATTTTTTTCAATATTTTCAAGTGTTAATTTTTAATTAATTAATTTATTTTAGAGAGAGAGAGACAGAGCATGAGTGGGGGAGGGAAGAGAGAGAGAGACAGAATACGAAGCAGGCTCCAGGCTCCGAGCTGTCAGCACAGAGCCCAACGCGGGACTCTGACTCACAAGCCATGAGATCATGACCTGAGCCAAAGTCGACTCATTTTCAATTTTTAAACAGCTCTTTCATTTTAATGCTTTGGGGGGTGTGGGGGGCTGCTTTTGACATGTTTTTCCAACAGTATTTGTGATTAGCACTAAGAAAAGTCAAAAAAAGTTTTCTCTAAATAAGACTTACTAAAACTTTTTGACTTTGTAAATATTAAGAAATTTCTAACCATTGAATTTTCTATGATACTATATGAATCTCCACATTGTTTGAATTTACCAGGGTCAAAACAAAACTAATAAACATCTATATTTTCATGACAAGTTGGGATATTTGTATCCAATCTTAAATACCAGAGTTGTCTAAGTGATGCCTGTTAATATCACCGCTTCCAATGCTTAAACCAGCAAGTGATTCCCCCCTTGGGCATACATTAACAATTTACTTTTTGCAGACAAGTGCACAAATATGATTAGCTTTTGCAAATTGCTCTTTATTCTGTTACTAGTAAGTAATTTTTATATTATTACAGTGTAAACAGATGCTATTTTCCACTACATATTCAGCTGTAATGAGCTAATTTAATGTATTAAAACAACAAAAGAACTTCAAGAATGAGTCAGTGATTCAAGTTGCATGGAAACCAAGGGAAAAATCAAGCATGAAGTTTGCAAAACCGTTCCAAAATTCCGTTTTCGATAAGGAATTGTGGAGCCCCTGTTCTTTGAGGCTGCTTAGCCAATGCTGTGTGCGCACCTTTGCATGGTGAGTCCTGCAATCCTTCAAGTGGAAGGGTTCCACATGCTCCCCTGCTCATTGTGCTCCCAAATCCTGAAACGCTATTTAGTGTCCCTCCTTTAGGTTTAAGATTACATTTATTTATTTACTTGTTCATTTAAATATTTATGTATTCAACTAGTGTTTATGCCGTGGGGCATTCCAAATAGATAGGCATTAGAGGAAGTGGATCAAGAAAAGGAGATAAAGAAGATGTAGTAATGAAAATAGGATAAGCCCCTGAAGAATCTCGTATCACGGAAACCAAGAGAGATAACGACCTGGAAGGGAAGTCACTACTGACTGTGGCTGCTATGTCAGATAAAAGGAGTTATGGAAGTGTCCACTGGATTTTATAACATATGTATTGTTGGCAACTGTAATACAGAATAGGATCATTTAATGCTTAATCAATTGATTAAAACAATGGATTTTGGAAAGGTCTGGAATAAATGAAGGATCTGAATGCTTGGTCAAGCAGTTGCCAATTTAGGCGGCCTCCAGATGCAAACTCGGTCATCTGACACTATCATTCTGAACTAAGCACTATTATCTAATTCTGCTCACATATGTTTCCATATTATAAGTGGATATCTGGAAACAGACCTGCATTTTGATTCTATCATTCATAAAAGCACAAAGATGAGTAAACATTTTCAATAACATTAATGAGTTATTTTTAAATACTTTTACTTTTTTTTTAATCCAAGTCCTCAGAGTAGAAAGTCTTGAAAGTTTAAATAAAGAGAAGGGATAATACAAAATAACCTATAAACAAACCATCTAATATTAATCCTTTCAGATGTTCAGAGATTTTTTTTTCCTATCAGCAATAGTTTCCTATAGTAGCTGTTGCTCAATATCTATTTGTTGAACTAATTATGTTTTATATAAAAATTAAGAACACACTCTTTACTGTTACATAAAATACTTTACTTATTAACATATCTTCAACATTTCTGTATTTAATCAAGATTGTTTCTCTCACACCCTCATGATGATTGCCACTCTTAGAGAGAGGTGATATAGCTTGGTATTGTAAGCAACAAGCTAAAAAGTGAAGGCACAGCTCCCCACTAGTCTCCCAAGTTCATTCATATATCCAACATAAACCATTTCACCTGAAAACTTCCCAGTCCCTAAAACAGAGCAGGTACAAAAGGTTTATAAGCAGTAAACTGATTTATTTGTATATTGAAAGTAAATTTTCAGATAAAGACTAAATAAGAGTCTAATCTTAACTTAGACTTTCCTCTATAGATTAGTATTTTAAATTGGCTACCCTCCGGTCTTCAATATCCTTCATGTCTGGAATGGCCATGACTTGTTAAGTCACCAAAACCACATGGAACCAGACGACCAGACATGCTCAGTGCAGAAAACCAGTAAAAGAGAAATACACATCCATGTTCTCAAGTCTCTTTAGTTTAAGGCCTATTTGTTATAGCAGCTTAATGTAAATATAACTAATCAAATCCTTTCCGTAGATTTTCAGGTAAGGAAAAAGAACATAAAGGTGCCCAGATAATGATAAAAACAGCAAATACCAAATATTTGCCAACTAATACATTCTACATACTATGAAGGGATTTTATCAAAATTAGAGTTTATTATATTAATTTCACAGATGAGGAGACTGAGATTCATAATGTCTAAGTGACTTGCCCAAGGTCCAGAAGGAGTAAGCCAGAGAGGAAATATCTGAAACCAGGTCTTCTTGTTTCCAAAACGCATGATCCTTCCATTACAACATGAAGAACTTTTCAAATAGTTCTGTCTTTAGCACAAATATTTAGGAAAATGAACTATATATTATATACATTATATGTATATACATATGTATAAATGAATTACATACACACACACACACACACACACACACACACACACACACACACATATAACCAGAAGGGGAGAAAAGATTTTTTTAAAAAGCCCTGATAGGGGCACTTGGGTGGCTCAGTCGGTTAAACATCCGACTTCAGCTCAGGCCGTGATCTCACGGTTTGTGAGTTCAAGCCCCACGGCGGGCCCTGTGCTGACAGCTTGGAGCCTAGAGCCTGCTTCTGATTCTGTGTCTCCCTCTCTCTCTGCCTCTCCCCCACTTGTGCTCCGTCTCAATCTCTCTCTCTCTCAAAAAAAGTAAAATGTAAAAAAAGAAAAATTTAAAAAGCCCTAGTACATTTCCTACTTTCTTCTATGATCCTATATCTTTACCACAGAAACAAAACAGAATCATTTTTGTAATATACTAGCTACTTTCTGGGGCACAATGTCAGGAATTCACAGAAGAAATTTATTTCTTCTTCTTCCTTGGCAAACAGCCAGACTATACTTCTCTTACACCTAGGTAGCTATGTGGTTGAGTAATAGACAATGACTCTGAGTATAAAGGACCTGCAATATGTCTCACCCTGGTTTACTAAAACTTCCCAAGCATAGTTTTCTATGTTCTTTCTCTTCTGCCCATTGGATCAAACAAGCACAATCACCTTAGAAGCCACACTCTGAAGATGTTAACACCATAAAATGCAAGGGCCTGGATTTCTGAAATCACCACTTGGAAGACATGTGTCAATGGATGAAGTACAGGTATTTTGGCTATTAGTAGGAAATTAAAATATTGACTATTAGAGCTGGTATACATCTTTTGATTGATTTACACAACAATCAGGGTTATATTAAACTAACAAATGCATTTACCTTCTTATTATGCTTTAAATCTAGATAAACAGAGTTCCCAGCCAAGGAAAAGAAACAGTGTGTGAGCAGATAGTCACAATTAAGTCTGCAAATTTATTTTTTTAGCTAGTCTTTGCCTAAATGAAGACCGAAGTACTCTGAAAATCTACAATTACATGATTCTAAAAGAGGGAAGTTTGTGATGTATCTTTCTTTGGGTATTTCTTTGGATAGCCTAGGGTAACGAAAGACCTAGATGTGGTGCTAAACCATAGATATGGATGGACTCAAATCACCTCTATATATTACCTTCTCAATCCTTACCAAATCAATTTCTGGTATGGACAGCACACCCAGTTTCCCCAGATGCTCTACCTGAAACCAAAGGTGGAACTATGACTGAGGATTTTCTCAGTATTTTCATCAAAGCCAAGTAATATCTTCTCATCATAGTGCAAAGGAATTTCAGTTTCTGATATCCTATTTGACTTTGACAATAAATCAAAAGATCCTGCTCCTTCCTAGAGAGTCCTGCAAGTGATTGATGACACTCCCCCAAATTTTAACGTCATGCACTTCAAAAAAAGTACTACTTTTATTTCAGGAGCCCTTCACATCCACGGCTTTTTATGTGTCTTCCTTTTTCCTGGCTGTCCTTTCTCATCACATACTTAGGAAGCTTAAAAAAAATAAAATAATTTACTCATGCCTTTAAAAAAACATCTTTTCAGCAGACACCAAGATAATCTTGTGATTCTTTTTTCAATCTTACATGAATTTCATCTATAGACCTCAAGTCCCTTTTGGAAACATCCATTCATTTTTCACCATCTTCAAGTGAAGAAGAAATATCGCCTCACAATAGGTGTGTTAATGCACACACACCACACACACACACACACACAAATGAAATACAGTACTTAAACCTTTCTATAAATCTTACTATAGCCCAGAACCCAAAAGAGCATGGTTCCAGGTCTATAAGCTAAGCATTAGGCATAAGTCTTACTTTAGTAAAATGGAATGAAATGAAGTTTGGATTTAATGGTTCTGAATTTAATATTTGGCTTTCTACTCATGGACTATATGACCTTAAGAAAGTTATTATTCCCCAAATCTCAGTTTCTTCATTTGCAAAATTATTATAGAGAAGTCTATTCTTTACTTTGTGAGGATCAAATTGGAGAAGCAAAACTTCAGCGCCTTAAATAAAAACTAAATTTGAATGAGAAATTCTGGAGTCTCCATCCTGGTATTTGATTCAGTATCTTTTCATCACATTAGAACCCTTTTGTGGAAGGAAGAGCTTTTTCTCTACCCAACTCTCAGACGTTCCCCCCCCCGCTTTGGGAACCTCAACTAACTGCCTCTATCAGCTCCAAGCTATACTAAAGGGAGAAGACAACATTAGTAGTCTTAGCAAGACAGGGAGAAAAGATGTTAGGAATGTTTTCATAATCATTTAGAAGAGTTATGTTAAAATAGACCCTCAGCATGAGGAAAAAAAAAATTCTCTTTATGGGTATTTCATTTTAAGGAACTTGAGAAGTCTAAGCACCCCCTCCAGAGCCCAGAGGATACAAGATCTAAAGTTGCCCTTCTCTGCTGCAGATACAGCTAAAGAAAAACCAAACTGAAGCAGATGATGGAGAGTCAGCTCTGGGGGAAATGCAGAAATACAGAGAACAGCTTATCAGCATGTCTGTAGAGGAAGAGAAAAGTAAAATAGGAAATGATGATGAGGAGATAAGGGAGGAAGGAATCCCTGATGCCCATCCAAAGGGACTAATGGATCTCTTTAGGGACTGAGAGGAGAGGTAAATGAATTTGTGAATATGCATGGTCATCTAATACATGATTTCTCTACTGGCAAGTGGCTAGATGTTCCCAATCTAATACTAGGGTTGTATGAAGGCTGTACCACAGCCTGTAACACAGCTATGTTTTTTTTTTTAATTTTTTAAAAATGTGTTATTTATTTTTGAGACAGAGAGAGACAGAGCATGAACAGGGGAGGGGCAAGAGAGAGAGGGAGACACAGAATCTGAAGCAGGCTCCAGGCTCTGAGCTGTCAGCACAGAGCACGATGCGGGGCTCGAACTCACGAACTGTGAGATCATGACCTGAACTGAAGTCGGACGCTTAACCGACTGAGCCACCCAGGCGCCCCAACACAGCTGTGTTCTTTTTTTTTTTTTTTTTTTTTTATTTTTTAATTTTTTTTTTTTCAACGTTTATTTATTTTTGGGACAGAGAGAGACAGAGCATGAACGGGGGAGGGGCAGAGAGAGAGGGAGACACAGAATCGGAAACAGGCTCCAGGCTCTGAGCCATCAGCCCAGAGCCCGATGCGGGGCTCGAACTCACGGACCGCGAGATCGTGACCTGGCTGAAGCCGGCCGCTTGACCGACTGCGCCACCCAGGCGCCCCAACACAGCTGTGTTCTTAAAAGTTGTGGCAAAGAAACAATCCAGACTTGTAAGTAAGATAACAGAATATCTGCTCTGTTATAAAGTAGGAGTAGAAGGGGGCAGGAAATCAATCCCTAACACTTCGGTCTTCTTCCTCACCAATGCCAGTTCATCCCCCTTCAGTTGCCTACTGGGAACTTTCTTTGGGACTCTTAAGACTCAAGGGGAAAGGGTGGGATGTTATCAAGGTACCTTTTAGTTAAAACATTTTATCCTGCTATCATGGTACATTTAAAAGAAATAGGGAGCAAGCTATAGAGGTTTTGGAAACATTTCTTTTTCTTCTTCAAGTATTTTCATTCTTGTTAAGCTTACCTGAAAAGGCACATTCTAGGCTTATTTTTTTCCTTTAATTTTTGGTGGGAAAATAAAGTGTTTTTATTGTTGTTTTTGGTTTTAAATTTTATATATTTTTTAATGTTTCTTCTCATAATGTTATTTTATTTTTTTATTTTAAGTTTTAATTTTAATTCCAGTTAGTTAACATACAGTGTTCCATTAGTTTGTGGTACACGATATAGCAATCCAACACTTCCATACATCACCCTGTGCTCATCAGGACAAGTGCTCTCCTTAATTCTATCCTCCCACCCATGCACCCTCTGGTTAAACCTCAGAGCTGTTGTTTGTTTTAATTAAATGCCCCGGAGGCTTGACTACCACACTTAGTTTCAACTCCCACTCTCTCATTTGCTCTATAATTCAGATCTGTGTCACATTTTCTCAAGACTTTTCAAGAAAACAGGAAATAAAACCACAGTTCAAACTGTCAAAAGATGTATCTTCCCTTTTGCCGTGGCTCCAGGCAAGCAGGATCTCTAATGATATTCAAGGACTTTGTGGTCAGAAGACCGGGTTCCACCTGCTTGCGGGCACAGGGAGTTTATGCAGCTTTTTAAAAAAAATATTTTTAAAATGTTTATTTATCTTTGAGAGAGAGACACAGAGACAGAGTGTGAGCAGGGCAGAGAGACAGGGAGACACAGAATCCGAAACGGGCTCCAGGCTCTGAGCTGTCAGCACAGAGCCCCGCGCAGGGCTCGAATTCACAGACCGTGAGATAATGACCTGAGTCAAAGTCGACGCTTAACCGACTGAGCCACCCAGGCGCCCCAATGCAGTTTTTTTTTTTTTAAAGCTCAAGCTTCTCATTGGCAAAGTAGAAGTAACAATCCATGATTACCTGTTCATTGATGCTTGCGTCAAATGTTGTTATAATCTGCCCCATGTACTAAACTATGTGCGAGACACTAGGGCTGTGGTGGTAGGACAAAAAAAAGGGGGCGGGGTGGGGAGACAGACTCAGTCCCCGGGAAGCTTGGCATCATCATAAGGATTAAGGAGTCACTGAATTTAAACACATTAAATGCTCCATACATGATAGTTATATATGATTGCTCACGACACTGTTATTATTATGACACAGAGACCAATCCTGGTGCAGCTTATGAGGCTTTTAGGGGATTTCTAGATTTCCATTCAAAAAAAACAAGAAAGAAAGAAAAGAAAAAGCAAAATGAGCAATTTGCTTTCAGATGAAGTGTGCTTCTCCCACACTAGACTGCTGTTAGAATAACCAAAATGTATTTGCATGCACATATGCATGAATCATATTAAACTGCCAGCATGTGACCACTTTGGACCTATAAAATTAGCAATTTCACATGGCCCATTCTAATGTCAGCAAGTGGGGATTGGGGGAGGGCATGAAAAGATGTACGTGGGAAGGAGAACACAGTGATGAATAGTACATGCTGCAAAAATTTCACTCTCTTCAACATCATATTTAACTAAATATAGATTTCTGATAATTAGATTTTAAAATATTCTTAAAAAGGGAACATTTTGGCTTCCTTCTAGCTATAGTTCCAATATGAATTCTCAAGCCTAATAGAAAACACTTTTAAAACAAGATCCTCGGGGTGCCTGGGTAGCTCAGTCAATTAAGCATCCCACTTCAGCTGGGGTCGTGAACTCGTGGTCTGTGAGTTCGAGCCCCCGCATCGGGCTTTGTGCTGATAGCTCGGAGCCCGGAGCGTGCTTCAGATTCTGTGTCTTCCTCTCTGCCCCTTCAGAGACACACTCTGTCTCTCTGTCTCTCAAAAATAAATGTTCGGGGCACCTGCGTGGCTCAGTTGGTTAACTCAGCTGAGGTCATGATCTCACAGTTTGTGAGTTCGAACCCCGCGTCGGGGTCTGTGCTGACAGCTCGGGGGCTGGAGCCTGCTTTGGATTCTGTGTCTCCCTCTCTCTCTGCCCCCCCCTCACACTCTGTCTCTCTCTCTCTCAAAAATAAACATTAAAAAAATTAAAAAAAATAAATGTTAAAAAAAATTTAAATGAAATCCTCTGTGCCCCATATCTGAAACAAATGCAAGTGGCAGTTGTATACAAGTTTGTATCTGTCAGTTATACACCAGATAATATTCTGAGTAAATATTCCAAATTGAAATATGTCCAGCAACTTCCAGCAATCTCCCCCTTCTTCTTCTTCCCATTGCTGTTCATCCTTCACCAAGTCATTCCAGCACATGTTGAGCTTATGCAACAGTTACTGAATGCCTACGATGGCCAGAAACTATTCAGACACCGTGTGTTCAAAAACACAGGTAAGGGTAAATCAAAGCACTTTACAAAGAAAAAGCCTGTGAGGTTCATTATCTGGCACTACAAAATATCACTACCCTCTGGTTTGGGAGTTCGAGCAACTGCCTCACTCAAGGTCCTGAAACTCAAGGGTTAAAGATCTTGCGATTCAAACCGAGTCTGTATTCCGTGAAGACGGATATAATCACTGCCATCAATTGACGAGTTATGCATAAAGCGATAGTGACAAACAAGGCCACAACCCATCACAGGTCCCTGAAATTACTGATGTAGTACCAAACCTCTAGCGAGTGAAAGAACAGGTGGCCCTCGCCCTGTAGGCTGCGGCTCTAAATCTTCCCAATGGACTGAGGAATAAGCACTTCACCATTTAACAGGAGCAGAGGAAGTCACTTCATCACCGGCCTGTCGCATGAATTGCTGACATAAGAAACTTTTCCCTACCCAGAAAACCACAAGCACCGAGCGATTGCTTATCAGTTGGAAAATGCCTATTTCTCCTCCCACCACCCCTCCGCCGACCACTGACAGTCTCATATCTGGAAATCAAAGCCAGTTCTCTTTCAGGAACATTTTGGTGCTCTAAGCATCTGAACTCCAGTCATCTTGCACTAATCCTAAGCAGCAAACCTTTTGCGAATCTGTCAATGGCATATAAATTTACTTATAACTATTGCTGTGCATCTATTATCCATCTATATGACTCAAAATGCCAACTGTCTGATACCTGAACAGCAGTTCACTGGATATCATTTTTGAAAAATGTTAGGTCAAACCCACATCTATTATAGAAGATCTTGCGGCTTAGGATTAGAAAGAGAGAAAGAGAAAACCCAGAATCAACCTGTCAGTTACTAAGTCAAGCTACAAATTGCTCCTAGAATTAATTCCTACCTATATTTAAAAAAAATAACTTAGTGACTCTGTATGCTTAACGCCTTACTGGAAAGAAGAATCGGCCAAAAGGATAGAACACATTGGCAGGGGCCAATTAACATGCAATCATCTAATTGATGAAGAAAGATAAAGGAAGAATTGGACATTTAGCAATCCTTGCCACAGATATGTAATTTGTGATTTTGGAAAGACACCAAGTTTGATAAACATGACCATTCTGATGCCAGTATCAAATACAAGAAGGAAAGAAAAACTCTAAATCCTACTGTGAATCTGTTGCTTTGCTTACAACACTCCCTTTAAGCCTCAGTGACATCTTGCACAGTAGTGTTATCATCTTCATTGCACGAGAATCTGAGATTCATAGAAGTTAAACAAACTGGCTCAAAGTCATACAACAAATATGTGCTGAGACCGGATCAGCCTGATCCAAGGTCCCTTTGTCTTTCCATTTCATGAATCTGGCGCAGACAGTAACCTGGAAAATAACTCCTTTCTCATCTGAACTTGCATTTTGTGGACGAGGTGCAAAGCTGAAATGATGGTCTTGGTGATTTATCAAGGGATCATGCAAAGATTCGAACAGATTGCCACATCAACACTCTAGAATGTTTACTATAGCAGGCTTAAAATAATCCTCCCTCCCCTGCCCCTCTCCAAGCTCAACAAAGGTAGTTTAGCTCTCTTACACAAAGAAACTGGAACTAAGCTCAAACTCCCTCAGCAACAAATCACTCACATGCTGACCTGAGAAGGAGAGCTGGAGCACTGCTTTTACACCCGCCACTCAGTCGGATAAGCACAGCTGGGCTGAGGAGACCTCTTTTCCTAAATTCTGTTGCCAAGCTGAATTTTATGATCTTCACTGGCAGATGATCAAATACAAACTCTTAACTTACAGCCAAGTTATCTTACAGCAGCTGTTGGCAGAACTAATTTAGAATGCAAATCTAGCCCTTAATCTATGGGAAAACTGTTGCAGTGATGGATGGCTTTTGAAGCAATAGTTCATGAAAGACACCCCTGATGCCTTCTAGTATTATGGAAGGAGAAATATTTAGCTGCCATTTGTGTTTATTTGTTTTCTTTTCAGCAATTGCCTCTATAGGGCGAATTAGAGCCTCATGGAAAGAAGTCCAGGTGTTTAAATCTTCCTCAACTCTCTTTTCCACATAAATAAAATTGAGATCAGAAGACAGATGTGTAGACTGAGTTTCAGATAATGTCTTCTTAGGACCTCGGACTCTTTCATTTTAGGCTAAGTCATCCAGAGAACAAGGCAATGGGGATGTAACAATTTGCCTAGATTTTTACGCGATGGCAAGAAAGTAGGAAGGTCGGCAGCCATCACTCTGCCTCTAAAGAATCCGGTTACTCTAGGTATGAATTATCAAATAAAGTTGATAATATTTTTTTACTTTTTGTTCATTTAACTGCTGGTGAACAGTAACCCTGTAGAACACCTAACACTTAAGAGGTCCCTGAATCATCCCACAGCCGTGATCCTCATCTTTTCCATGGCATAAAATCTTAGAAAATATTCACTCCCGGTTATTAGGAAGTGTCATAGTATTCTATTGAGTTACTGAAGAAACCTGGGCTTCTGTAATATCTATGAAGATCTCACCTTATGGCAGCTGTCAAGAGTTGGGGCAAGAGAAAAATGTATGTCTCCATCTGTTCCTGTTTTGTTAGGCACAGAGAATAATTATCGTGGATCTTCAAGTCAACTCAAAGAATTGGCAGAATAAGAATAAAGGGAAAGTGCTCTAATGGGTAAAGAATTCGAAAAGGGAAGATACATCCACTTTGGGTTTTTTATTGTTGTTCTTTCAGCTTGGATTTGTATAGAGAGGAGAAAAGTTTGTAGTCTAAGTAATTTAACTTCGAAGATTAGGCTAGAAACTCTCTTTAACCCATGATGTACCTCTAACTAGTCACTTCCACATATGCTCACTGCTCCACATGAGCCGACATGCACAAAGGGAAAAGCAAAGTGGCGCCACTGTTCGTGTCTATTTGTGATCCCGTTTTGCCCTGACCAGATGCCACGGCTTGTCACCCGCTAGTTTTCTTAGATACATAGTGTCTCTATTCCTGATATACATGAGTCTGTGGGAGACTGGGGCTTCCGTTGGGATTCGGAAAATACCCTGAAATCACTGGGTCTATTTTGGAGGCAGATCTAACATAATTTGCATAGTATTGAACACAGGGTGTGATTCCAACATTTTTACCAGATGAACCAAAAATGGGGAGCTGGAGCTGGATCTATTACAGTTAAATATTCCCGTATGTCCTCTAAGATGAGGTGCTGCTAGAGCCCTTGATCATCCTAAATCTTCCTGGGGATAAAACAGTGACAACTTATCTGGAAACAAAGCTCACTTCATTTTCATTTACCGTTCCCCTAACCTAACTAACATGTGGGTATTTACATCACTGACCATTCATCTTATTTGTGGATGCATTACATGATGGAAGGCCCTAACAATGTGTTTGATATTAAGTTACCAAGCAAAGCCTGGATCCACTGTGAAGCCATCTAATGTCCTTGGACAGACCAAATCTTTTGAAGTCAGAAAATAAAGCAAGCTCACAGGAGGGAGACCATATTTGTTCACTAAGGGTGAATGAACTAGGGCAAAGGGAGCTTCTTCCATCTCCCCTAAGAATGTCTCTGTTCCTTGTCATGGGACTTCCCTGGTTTGAGTATGAAAGAAGAGGAAATTGGGGGAGGGCTGACATATCATAAAGCTTAGGTGAAATGAAGCTTCGACATCGATCTGTCTATCTATCATCTATCTACCTCAGGGGAGCATCCTGATATTTACTTAGCCATTAACTTATACACTCAATAAATATTTATTAAGCACTACATATCAAGCACTGCTTAAGTACTTGATAAAACAGTGAATCAAACAGACAAACCGTCTTTGTCCCAAGAGAGCTTATATTCTACTTGGCAGTGGACAATAAACATAATAAATAAGTAAATCATGAAGTATATTAGGATGTAATTAGTTCTTAGGGGAAAAACCATCAGGTAAGGAGAGGAGGAAGACAGGGCTGAAATCCTAAACACAGTGGTTGCATCATGAGATGATAATATTTGAATAAAGCTTTAAAAAATGTAGAAATCTGAGGAAAGGGAATTCCAGGCAGAGAGAGAGAGAGTCCATGCAAAGACATAGAGGTAGGAATGAGCCAGGTGTATTCTAGGTATAGTAAGAGCTCGGTTGGAATGAAGTTGAGGTAAGTGAGGTATTTGCATCAGGAGAAAAACTTAAGGGGATACTAAACAATTCAGGGATCAAGATGAATAATATTTTCATATTAATTTAAAAAATTAAATATTTAATATTTAAAAAAATTAAAACCAAAACAAACAAAATCTATTGTGGACAAAATATCCAAATTAAGTAACAGGATCTGACCCCGTACTTGTACAACCCTGCCTCACTCGCCTGGTTCCAGTAAAACTTTATCTACAAAAATGGGTGGCCAGCATAAAGACCACAGTCTGCCAATTTTACCTCTTTAGTATTGCATTTAATATTCATTCTGATTACTCACTTTTTTAGCAACCCTTATTAAAGTTTGTGCCTGAGTGCCTCAATTGCCTTACTCCAGTCCTGGCCCTGCAAAAGGGGCCAATGTGTTTGCAGAAGAGCACCTGAGGGGGTGATGGGAGGAGAAGAGGTCAGAAAGGCTCCCGAAGTGAATATTTCATAGGGTTGGAGAGCCAGTCTAAGGATTTTGCCTTTTAATGTAAGGGGAACGTACCACATTGGAGGATTTTAAACAGAAAAGCCATCTGGTTTCAACTTACTAAGTTAAAAATGTTGAGTAAAAGGAGTAGAAGCTAAGAGAATAATTAAGAGGATGTTTGTAATCATCTAAATGAGAGTTGATGATGGTGGCTTGGACCAGTGTGGTAGCAAGAAGGTGGTGGAGAGGTCAGATTCTGGATATATTTGGGAGGTAGAACTAACATAATTTGTGTAACATTGAACATAGGGTGCGAGATAGTAAGAAAGGGTGATTTCAATATTTTACCAGATGAAACAAAAACACGGAGCTGCCATTATCAGGGAAATGCAGAAGGGAATGGGCCTATAGTTATGACCATTTTCAATCTGAGTTATCTCTTAGCTAACCAAGTGAAAATAGTAACTAAGCCATTGATATTCAAATATGAAGTTGAGGAAGAGATTTCAGCTGAAGAAACAAATATGGGTGCCATTTTGAAATCAACATAATTAACTTATTCCTCTCCTCCACCTCCAGATACTGAAGTCATTCTCCTGTAAACCAGAATTGAGAAACTTTTTATAGAGAATACATCTCTTCATGAGATAGAACTACATTAGTGCCTACTCTTTCAAGGTTCTTCAGCGATACAGTGGTTTGTTTAAAAACAACAAAAACCCCACACTGATTTCTATACCTTTGGTGGAAATACCTTTGATACAATCTCTGTTTTCACTGAGCTTTTAATTCTCAGCATTTTTTTTTAATTTAAAGATTGACAACATGTTTCAAATTAGAGATTACATGGTAAAATTTTAGTAACTGGATCCCACCCCAAATGTCTCACTTTCCAAAATCTGCATTAAATTTTCTGCCAACATGAAATGTGCCAACGAACTACAATGTAACTAAACATATCCACCCGGAACACACTAGACAAAAAGAAGGAGAAAACTCTCCTTGAGTTATTCAAAATAAAGGTCTGTCCTTTCATATCAGCCTCCAATAAATTGTAATGAATTTTTTCAGACAACTGAGTGTTTTATGAATATATAAACACAGACCCTTCTTTGGGGCTGATGTTCGAAGTTTGGCATTAGGTTATACGCTGTGGCTACTGTTTAAAAGTAAAAAAAAAGTCATATGGCAGGCTAAGACGCCAAGTTCTTTGTGGCAAACCATTTGACTAGCCTCTCTGGGCTAAGAAGAGATGAACTATTCTGACCTACTCTTCATTATAACATCCAGTCTGCTGACTGCTAATAAAGAGCCACAACAGTGGGTGCATATATTCTCGTTAATTGTTAAACCTGCATAATGACATAGCATCTCTCGCCCGAAGCGATCAGCTCCTATCCTGGTAAGAGAGCCAAGACAACAGATCTATCAGTGAACCAGCTTGAGCTGTTAGCTCAGCCTTTAAAAACCAAACCCCATTTAGTGTTGTGTGGTTTATATACTTCTGCATGGATCTCTTTCTTGTTAAGGGATGCCATTTGCCCTCATTTTGTTTTGGGGGTTAAAGTAAGAACTAATAATACCTGAATATCGGTATCAAAAGAAAGCAGCAGTCTCTCTCCTACTGTTGTCCTATTACACACAAAAAATAGAAATATATCATTATCATAGGAAGTCCAGCCACACAGGAAACTTTAGGTTTTTCTAATTCATCCTTTTTAAGGGAAAGGCATGAAATCTAGTCAAATCCGCATTATTTTGTAAGTTCATATTCCATTCAGTTTTCTTTATACTTTGCACTCTAAACGTTAAAATATCTCTTACGCTTCTCTAAATTATTGTTCTGGATTTTATACAGTAATAAAACACAACAAAATGCAATAAAAAAAGAAAAAGTATCTTTGTGGGATGCACCGAAGACATATTAAATGTTTATTTAATCATACGTTTATTTTAAATACTTTATGAAATCAATAAATATTTTACCATGATAATGTTCTATCATTGCTGTAGTACTAATCTGAACATGCTCCTGTTTTAAGAAATAGAAGTTGGCTTAGAGAAATAAGAATAATTTTACTTCGCATAACATATTGCAGACACAGCAAAGAGTAATGCTGAGTTTGAGCAATTGATTTTAAAACATTTACTTCTCAATGTCTTTTTAAACCATGAAGATAGCTACTTAGTGTTACTTAAAATAAGATGAAAATTAAAGATAAATATTCCCTAGCCCAAGCCAAAACATAAAACAAAAAACCTAACTTAGGAAACCATTAAAAATCAACAAAATTAGACTTGCAAACATTCTACTAAAACATATGCTAAACTGTTTTTTTACAGAAGTCCTGAATATTCATTGAATTATGATTCGCGGGATTTTAATTTCTACAATGACTGCATTAAGAACGGAAAAAAAAGTTGATATGAAAGTAAGGAAACAATAGATCATAAGCTACTATTTGAATTAAGAAAGCCAAAGCATGAACATAATAACCATATCGCACAAATGATCGAGCAAACCTTGAGAGCTATTTCAGGAGAATATTTCATAGGAGAGAGCAGAGTTAAAGTTAGACATGACAACTCAATGAGACCCAAATGTAAATGATAAAACCGTCGACAAAAGCCTTGAAGGGAAACGCTTTCCCCATCGAGGGATGATTTGTACTGGCCTCCAGGTGTAATATCATGTGCACTGATGAGCTGATCAACAGAACAGAACTTCTACCCAGCTGTAATCAAGAGTGATTGATGGTTGGGACAAAAAAGTTGATTATCATGACAAGTTCGCTGATGCAGAGAAAATAAGCCCTGCCTGGGAAATGGATAAAAAACCTGTTAAGAGACTACCTTCTGAAACCTTTTTATAAAGGCATCTGAGAGAAGGTGTAAGTTGTACAGACCGATCTGATATCCCGAGAAACCTGGTAAGAATAAATTTTCCCTACCTCCACCTCCACAGATTTCCTATGGAAGGAATTTAAAAGTTCATTTAGGCCCAATAAATAGTAAACCACATACGCTCAATGTTACCTGGGCAATTCTTAAAAGTTCTCTCTCTGCTTCTCAAAGTATTACTGAAACATCACAGGTGGACGCAGAAAATTAAACTTGCATAGCACACCAGGCCTCCGTTTACCCTCCACAGCTCCCTCCTCACAAGGAATAAGCTCCCCAAATGACTGCAACCTTTACCACTATCACATTCAATTAACATCAAAACATAGATTTGGACTGAGACAACAGATCCCAGAGGCAGTATTTAGCATCTGCAATGAGGTTTGGCAGGCTTGAAAAAGGTGAATCTGGGCCAGAATGGTGGGTGTACAACAGTGTTCTAAAACAGTGGCTAGATTATACAGAGATCTAGAGAGTACGAAGGAAGGCATCCATGTTTTTCAAGTTCTGGTTCTAATGTCATATAAGAAATTCTAGCACCGTAATCCTAATGCAGTGTGTAATTTATAGCATGCCTGGTACAATTTTAATCTCCTGAAGCTCACAGTAAAATCAAATGGCCACTTTTAAACTGGTCATCATAAGAAACTTACTGTGAAGGAGATAAAATGAATGGATATGTTCATCTCATCTATAAGGAAACTTTGGCCCTGTGGACCCTTGAAAAAGGTACAATTACTCTAGTTAGTTAATACAGATAACAGGAGTCAGTGAAACAGACAACAGATAGCAACTGTTAAGAAAGCCAGGATACAAAGGGCTACAAAACCCAAAATGACAAAAGAATAGACACTAACATAAACTATCATACATAAATTTTCTTAAATTCCTTTGCTCTTCTGCCCAGAAACAAATCCCTCTACTGTCCTAGTTTCCAGGGTCATGGCAAAACTGATGGCTTATTAAATGCTGAATAAACTAAAATGAAATATAACAAAAAGGACAAGGGACCTGATAAATACTGACCATAATATATGGAAAGGGATGAACAAATTTCATTTCTGAGACTTTCAATTATTGGTGATCATTAACCCAGTTTCTACATTTAGTTTCCCCAAGTACTGTTAGTGCCCCGTAATAGATTAAGAAGTGCATATACTTGTAAAAAGATATAAACGACTGGTGACATTTATAGTAGATACGGATATCAAGCAATTTCTGGGCAACCAGGTTACATCAAGGATTTTCTATTCCATGGCCAACAAAGGCATCATTAGCTAGTGATGAAGTTACTGGTGTACCCTGAAATCTTCAGGGTATAATCATAATGTTAAAGCTGGGAGTTTTTGAATATACTTTTTTTTTCCAAATAACCTAAAAATCAGAGATTGCTACAAGGCAAGGTTTCAAAGTCATGAGAACCAGTTTCAAGGCTGTGCTCAAGTCTAGTCCCATGTATTTATCTCCCTTTAAAGTCAAGTGAACTTTCATTTTTAGGTTATAAAGAACAGTTGCTTAGGATATGAATCCTGTATTGCAAAGGGATCAGGCACTGGGGAAAAGGCAACCTAAACTTCTATGTTTTATCAAAATGTAGCAATTATTCTAAATGTCCTCAGTGAAGCTGAAGCGTAGACCATCCTGGAGCCTCCCGTTTCTACCTTAATTTTCTTACGATAGCAATAAAGAAAAATGTTTCTAGTCCTGAGCATTGCATTCAATTATTTGTTAAAAATTCATCGAGTGATAGCTAAGACTTGTAGAGCTTTCCTAACGTTAATAGGCTTCCCTGCTTCATCTTTGGGGCACACACGGACAACTGTCAGTTCGTTTAATTGGAAACACACCTCTTGCGTCGCCACATTCTACCTTCCCCATATTCTGCCCTTTTATGCTTCGCTCATGTTTAGTCCTCTTCTGAAAACTCTGCCTTCAATAGGTGTCATTGGATGGAACAGACTCTCAGCACAGATTCTCACGTGTTCCTTCAATATTCAGTACAATCACATTGTCCCTCAAGTGGGACTCAGTTTGGAAATGTGTTTCCACATTCCAGCAATCTGTACTTCTCGCAAGCTAGCAATGAGTGTGTCCACCTTGATTAGCTTCTGTAGTGGGTGTAGAACTTATGTGACCAATTGCCTCAGTTGCAAACTGTCAGCTGATGCCGGTGCAAATCCCAAAATAAATTTCCCTTGGGGCATGTCACCTGGTATGACAAATAAAAGCACTATGCTGGGACGTAAGGGCTGTTTCCAGCCCCACCAGCTATTTCAACAGCTTAGAAATGTTGGACAAGCCAACTCGTATTCTGACCTGTGATTTTGCCATCTCGACAATCTCTAAAACGGACAGAATGACTTCTTAGACATCTCGAAGTCCTAACACACAGCAATTCTTTGAGGTGCTCACAGTCCTCTATAGAAATACAAATTATCGCTTCGATTACCAAAGGTTATATAACACATCTACTCATACCTTTAAAAAAAATGTTTTTAATGTTTATTTATTTTTAAGAGAGCACGAGCATGAGCGGGAAGGGACAGAGAAGGAGACACAGAATCCAAAGCAGGCTCCAGGATCTGAGCTGTCAGCACAGAGCCCAACATGGCACTTAAACCCAAGAAGTGCAGGATCATGACCTGAGCCAAAGTCAATGCTTAACGGACTGAGCCACCCAGGCGTCCCAACATCTACTCAAATCTTAAATCAACTTCTCTTTCTAGAGACAACGCTCAAGTTTGCCATGTCTAGGAGAATCTGATACAAAAGTGAATTTTATTATTTTGTTTTTCTTTGTTTATAAAGGGAAAAAAATAACTAGAGAAATAGGGACTCTTTTACAAAGAGTTCTCTTTTCTCAGTCCCTTACCCTTCATTCCATCCACAGATGAAACTCTGGAATATCAAAGCCTGATTCAGAGAGTCCCAAAATATCCCAATGTTGAAGTTTTATTTTTAAAAGCCTGCCAAAGAGGCACGATGCTTAACTAGGTGCCTGTGCTCTTGACTGGCTCATTTTCTCCTGAAATCTCTAACAGCCAGACCCAATATTTTTTGCCTGGTCCTTCTGTTCCAAGTTTTGTTTTCTGAGAATTCCTGACAGAGCTGTGGGCTCCATTCAGGAAGTACAAGCTGGTGAGGCTGAGTGATGAAATGGAGCCCAAATGCACACTCAGAGCACAAGCCTTGCAAAAGAGATGTCCCAGGCGTTTGTTTCAAATGCAGCCAAACCTACAGCTCATCACCACATGCCCCAGAGCCAGTCTCTCACACGAGCGTGACGCGACAGTGAAACTAAACCTCATCAGGCCCCGGATGTGTCTCCTCTTATAGAAGCTGAATGGCCCTGTCACAGAAGTACTTTTGAAGAAGAAAAGCACCCGGTAGGAAGGCCACAGTGCTCAGCCCAAACCTCTAAATAGCTCTGTGAGTCCTGAAGACTAACAGGAGACACTGTCTTATGAAAGAGACGTTTCAAAGCTGCCTGCAATTTAATTTCTAAGTGGGTCCCCCAGAAAATCCTTTGGGACTTAGCAGCAGCAGCAACGGACTTAAAGAGGTTGAGAACTGCTAATAAAGCAGCTTTGTCACTGACAAGTTGACCCTGTGGTTTTTAAAAGGTAAAAGGTAAAGATTTATGAGGAGTGACAACCTCAAATCAACACAAAAATACACTAAACACAGGCACTTTCAATGGGGTAGAGCCCTTTAAGTACTTTTCTTGAAGATAGATCTTTTCAAACTTCAGTATTTCTTTTTTTTTTTTTTAATTTTTTTTTCAACGTTTATTTGTTTTTGGGACAGAGAGAGACAGAGCATGAACGGAGGAGGGGCAGAGAGAGAGGGAGACACAGAATCGGAAACAGGCTCCAGGCTCCGAGCCATCAGCCCAGAGCCCGACGCGGGGCTCGAACTCACGGACCGTGAGATCGTGACCTGGCTGAAGTCGGACGCTTAACCGACTGCGCCACCCAGGCGCCCCAAACTTCAGTATTTCTTAAGAAATAATTTAACAGGGGTGCCTGGGTGGCTCAGTCGGTTAAGCATCCGACTTCGGCTCAGGTCATGATCTCACAGGCTCAGGTCATGATCTCACAACCTGTGAGTTCGAGCCCCGCATCAGGCTCTGTGCTGACAGGTCAGAGCCTGGAGCCTGCTTGGGATTCTGAGTCTCCCTCTCTCTCTGACCCTCCCCTGCTCATGCTCTGTCTCTCTCTGTCTCAAAAATAAATAAAAACACTTAAAAAATAAAAAAAAAAGTAATTTAACATTCAGAGAATAAAATAATGATAACCACATTATTCATCCCATAACACAATGAAGTTTCCATTTCATTTGCTATACAGTTTATAATCTGATTGCCTACATGTTCTATTTTATAATTCTTACAACATGGCTAGAAGGGATGGCTATTAATTTTAAATAAGATGATAACGGGTCCTGTAAGTTCAACAAGAGCCCCAGGACATGTAGCCAACAAAAAAGAAAAAAAAAGGGCAGATCTAGACAAGAGGTTATCTAAATTCTGATCCGATGATTTTCCTACCATCACATCAGCTTCTCTGCTGCATGGTGTACCCCCACGCATACAATTTTATTAACCCTTCTCCTAGGACATGCAATAAAATGCTGAAATCTGAGTGAGGCAACAATATCTATGAACTCTGCTGGGCATGTTTTGAGACTGGAGACACTGCCAGAAATAGGCAAGAAATATTCACGAAATTGCATCAAAGGCCTTCAAAATGGAATTTATAATTTAGGACAAAGTATGTGATCTAAAAGCCATATAAGATAGTCCATGCAACAATTCCTTTTTCCTTTATAAACTTTAAGCATGCTCATAAAGGAAATTTGGAAAATAAAAGTAGAAAGAAGAGTAGTTCTTCAATTCCAGTATACCACTATTTTTTTTTCTCTCCCTCTAAGCAGTATTTCCTTTTAATATCAACCCCCATAAATAATACAGATATAAATATTGAAAAGGTGTTTCTTAAGATATGATGTTACAAATGTTTAATCATCTAATTTGGTCATTTGATAGGAAAAAAATGTTCCTTTTAGCAACTTCATCATTATATTGCCTCATCTGGCAATATAACGAAGTTAACACGAAGATATAAATTAAATTCAGATGTATTGCTTAACTCCACTACATTTCCGGGATCTAAAATGTAGAAAAATAATAATGATTTCTATCTTATAATACTGTTGAAAATATATCAATTATATTGGTCATAATCCCAAGGTTCCCCTTTGAAGGGGTCCAAGAGCTCCAAGGTGGTTTTCCCCTCTGACTTACAAAACAGCCCCTTGACATAATTGATGCTTGACAGTCCTGAGTCATAATGACATGTTGCTACTACATTACCTCTCAGTAATTTGCCTCTACATTGAAATTTTCACCGTGTTTATGATTAAATTGTGTGACTGAATATGGGTGATGCCATTTGAGTGTACTCACAAGCACTTGTGGGCAAGGCCTCACCCAGGCGTAGATGACCTCTACAACAGCTGTCACATCCGGTTAGTTCCAAGAAGGAAGGAGCCCCTATGCCTTCTCTCTGGGAACGTGCAGATCTCCAGCCACACCATTACCATAGGATTGGCTGGAGACTTTGGATGGACCTGCTACTCTGCCTGGACCAGACAGAGCAGAAACGGTGGATGAGTGTGGACGCTGACTTTGTGTGGCCAGTGACTGGCCAGGTGGCCCTTGTATGTCTCCTATATTCTCTGCATCTCAGTTTCCACATGGGAAATCAGCAAACATTTTCTTCTGTCTCTAACATATTATGAAACATTAGTGTCAGGAGGTTAATCGTAGTGACTCTTAGATGCTACAACCTAATCATTCTTTAGTTTGGGGCCTGAGACCTTACTTTCCACTCTTATACATAGTCATCAAGTAATCATTCTGTATCTCGCTAAATAACCTTGTGTCCATACTGGTCCCGCTATAAGTTGTCTTTCAAAGGTACACTTAATAGCTTGCCCAGGTCAATGGCAATTTATGCTTATTTTAAGATGCTGATAAATAATTGGACAATTTATAATCTTTTGGTCTTTAACTGGGAACTTTTTGCATAACCTCTATGTGTGTTTCAGGTAAATGTCAAGAAAAGTTTTTTTCAAAGAAAAGCCTACGCCAGAAGAAAGCAATCTCATTTAAAGTACATACAGTATGATATGCCATTTAAAAAGATATCTCCAGGGCCAAAAATAGAAAATGTACTGTACAGGAAACAGCAATAGCATAAAACCAAACTCCACAGTTTATAATATGAAGGGTTAAAAGATAAATAAAAGCATAGAGGGAAAGGAAATTGAATTTTCATGATGCGGAGATGAAAAGAAATACAAGCTATTATTTTCATTGGAAAGGGAAGAAGCTTTGAAATGTAAAAAGGTTCATAAGGCAAAAATACTTTCCTATGTGATTAAGGATGCAACCAAGCATACAAGTAAATTACAGTGTTACTTTTTCAGAATAATTCTACGTTTAATAATGGAAATAGGACAATAAATTCCAGATTTACCTGGAAGGAGTAGATGCAGTTGTAACGGGATTATAAAGCCTTTTTCCTGGGATTAAAATGGTCAAATGTGACATGTATCTATATCTATCTAGAAAACACTTGTATTTTCTCTTAATTTAGAGATTATTTTCTTATATGTGGATGAATGGATGATAAATACAATTGATCTTGGCATTCAGTATTGAATATTTTATAAAACTGCTATTTATGGACATGACCAGTCAATAGTAAACAAATCTCATATTTCCTGCACATTAATTTCCCTTATTGACATAATAATGCTACAGAGACATTTTTAAGTCTCTAAGAGAGTTTCCACTCCTGTCTTTCAACTTTGCAATAATTATATTTTGTTTGTAAATCATAGGTAAAATGTTGCTATGTCATTTATAAGGTCAATAACATTGGGTCTTCCTGTTTTTGTTAATCTGCAATTTTAAAAATTAACACTGTATAGAGAATTTATACTTAAGGTTCAAGATAAAAATGTAAAAGCAATGAATTCACATGTGTCCAGTTTATATACAGCAACAAAATACTGGGTAATTACCTGATAAATTCAAGTGGCCATAAAATTCAGTTCAAATCTAAGCCAAACATCTGAATGAGTATCCATGCTAGGCAGAATAATGGTATTTAAGTCCTAATCCCTGGAAACTATGAATACGTTTTATTATATGACAAAGGGGGATTAAGTTAGCAGATGGAATTCGGTTGCTAATCAGCTGATTTTATAACAGAGAAATTATCCTGGATTATCCGGATGAATTCATTGTGTTCATCAGGGTCCTTAAACATGAAGAAGCAGTCAGATAAGTGAAGG